>NW_026713622.1:0-26272 GCF_029784015.1 Lycium ferocissimum | reverse complement strand
CCAAATACGCAAATTGCCGAACATCCCCCCCCCCTTTAAAACATTCGCCCTCGAATGTTAAATTAGTCTTATAGGTTTTACAAACACTTCTCTTGGGAAGGTCTTCCCGCCAATTACATACTCACACTTGATCGAAGAACTTGTAAAGCCTTCATTTTCCAACTTCATCCATCTTTCTACGATATCACCGTGTTGGGGCTGTTCTCCTTATTAGTCTAGGCGGTCCGCACGATCTTAGATCGGATATAGGGGCGACCGCAGTCTTTGTCGAGGATCGAAATATATCGTACGGAGTCATTGTCACGACCCAACTCCGTAGCCGCGACACGTGCCCTAGGTTGGGCACTCATACGTACCTTAACCTAAATTAGCAAAACATTAAAGACAAACGGAAAACAATAATTTAACGAATCGAGCGGGCATGACACACGGTGTCGATAAGGCCGTCACAAAACATAGATAAGCTCTAAACGTATGCAAAAGCTCACAAGCATATACGGAACCCACACTACATGTCTACGTACCCCACAACAAAACGTAATCATATGACGATTTGTGGCCCCGTCGTACCGAGCATAAAGATATACAAATGTAACAGTAAAAGTCTATACCAAAGTATGGGTCTTGACAAGTGAGCACTTCAAATGTACCGAACGTATAGCCTAGGCGGGCGGATTAGCGAATCAAACGTCGGTACCTGCGTGGCACGAAACGCAGCCCCCGAAGAAAGGGGGTCAGTACGAAAAATGTACTGAATATGTAAAGCATAGACTGAGATAAATAAAGCTAAAATCAGAACAGAATGTGCGAAAAACAAACGAGATGCAAAGGTAGTCAAAAATGCATATCAGAAATCATAAGTAATGCATGCAGTAAAACATATGCCAAAGCCGCCCGCTACGGGACTCCCGGTGAAACGTGCAGGCGCCCCCTCTCCGCGCTAAAACACATCATACTTCGCAGTAGTGGAATATCTCCGAAACAAATCATAACATACCAAATGGCCATATCGTATCATATCATAACAAAGCGTACATGGCACAACATACACCGTAACCCATGCACGTATATACCGCCCCCCACACCCGGGGCGCGGCGAACAATGAGAAATACGCTTTTGAGAACATATTCCGGCCCGGCTCAAATGGGAAACATTGGGTATCCACGAAAGAGTAGTGAGAAACTAATGCATTAAAATGACATATATATTTCCGTGTAGAATCAACGAGGCATATCGAATAACGAATCAAATCAATGAAATCGACGGAGTCATAGTACGTACCTTCGTACATCACGCAGGATTATGTCGAACAGAACGTTCGATTCGTGGCACATATCAAAACGCATCATAGACTTAACCCGAATATTTAAAACACTTTTAAGTAATAAATAGAGAGTAGTTAAAACGTTTCCTTTAAAACCGCTCGAAGACAAGTTATAAACACAAAAGGGTAAAATCGGAAATAGTGAACCCACTCGATCAAGCCGAGGCGGCGACGTAAATCATAAACATTAAACTCCGTAAAGTTATCTAGGAAGGTTTTAGAGCGATTCAAAACCATTTGCGAAAGGTATGAAGGTTTAGGCGCACTTATATCCAAAAACAAAAAGCATTATGGTTCAATTGCAGTATCAATGAAAAAGACTCAATTTTAGATGCATTTCGAGAGATAGGAGCGGCTCCAAGGGCCGAATTCGAAGCTAATACACCTATGTCGTGCCATGAAAAGGAAATGAAAAGCTTTACATACCTTTTCGCTTGTTAAGCTCATCGAAACTCCGGTCCCGTTTTCGTCGAAAATCTTTTTCCTCAAGTTTCTTCACTTCACCAATTCATCCAAACGACGAAACCAACGGTTATCTTCCGAAATAATTACACCACGTTGCAGTATAGACCTTGAATTGGTAGGAATATAGCAAGAAAATAATTTTTGGGAACAAAATCGAGGGACAAAAATTGGGACCATACGGCCGAATGCCATGGTGGTTTCTCTCCTTCATTCTTTCTTTCTCCTTTCTAAATTTCTCTTGAATCTTCTAATGTTTAGTGCTAATTTAAGCACATGAAAATTAATAATGGATCATGGGTTGGGCTTGCCATATGGCCGGCCACCCATGCCCATTTTGGGCCTCTTCTTCTTTTTTTTTTTTTTAATTCCAAGCCCAATTCTTAGTCCACATTTTTGATAATTCATGAAACCATTTTCCAAAATTCCAATTTTGCCCTTAGTCTCTTCCGATATTTCCACATCTAAATTTTCATAACCAACTTATGAACCAAGCAAGATCAATCCATTACATTGTCCTTAACTTGTCTTGAAAATCCCAAGATTCCCAAAGGTGAAAAATACGGGTTATAACATCCTTCCCCCCTTTAGAACATTCGTCCTCGAATGTTCAACTGACCTTATAGGGCTTCAGGATACTCCGGGGAGGTGTCTATCTTCCCGCACATATGCTTAAGCTTGATCGAAGCACTTATAAGGGCCTTCATCTTTCCAACTCCTTCCATCATTCCTCGACATCCCCCTTACTTCGTAGTCGGGGCCTTGAACCGACATACGGCAAACAGAGTCTTTGTCAAAATCGGAAGATCGAACGGACGTCGGACAGAGTCATATCCGAAATCGGAAGGAATCACAATCTGACGTTAGCTTAGGCGGGCTCAAAATCGAAGCCGACGTGCGAAGCGATGGCCTGGACAATTCCATAGTCGAATCGTACGTGCCGAACTATATTGGATAACCGGGTCGAGTCGCGCATTGCTATTATATGCGGACATATTTACAAATTCTGGATGGACGAGCATATGTCGACAAATTCATGATCGAAGTCAATCGTACAGAGATGTATTAAATCGATTTGTGATCGAACCGAACATGTCGAGGTACATCGGATAGGAACATAATTAGATTCAAGTACCGTGGTATAGTAGGCAAAGTTTCATCGAGGTCAGGGGCGCAGAAATATGGCATACGGAATCGCGTTCAGGTCAAGCTGCTGTTACTACTTCTTTGGAGACCTATGGAAATTTCCTTGTCGCGTTTTACTTCTCGCTCGATTACAAACTTGCTTTTCTCATTCCTACACACGGATTTCCTACCTCGCCTGTCAGCTCCCCTCGGGCTTTACTTCGATCATACTTCTTATCCTTAATTCCTTCCATCACTTCCATTTCCTTGCCCTCAATATCTTTACTCGCTGTTTTCCAAATATCGTCACGTTAAAACTCTTCCAATCACTATTTGTAACGCAATCGAGGTCAGTCCAGTCCGTAACATTTGTTCTCACCCTTCGCTTCATCCCTTGCATTCCGTTTCGTAATACTTTCCGTTAGTTACAACATTTTGTCACTGGGACTCGCCTTTCGATCAACGTAATCACCGGGGAAAAGTTATACACACACATATATACATACACTCATTACCGTTCTACTTATAACCATTTCCAATCACTACTTAAATTCACCTTGGTTCCCAAGCGGTATTGCGCTTTCTTCTTTTTCCCCATTTAATCTGCTTTAGTCTGCACGACTTCTGTAAGGGTGCTAGCCGCTTCACATACTTCCTTTTCCTTTAGGCCACCCCAAATTTCTCGTTTATTTCTTATACCTACAATTGTGAAATTTTCCTTGTATCCTTCCCAGGGGTCACCCATCCCAAAATTGCTCCCCCGCCCCGAGCACGCTTAACTTCGCAACTTCGACGGATTCTAGTCCCTTAATGTCGGTGTAATCACGTCCACTTCCACACAACCTTTATTACATAATTTTGGGGGCCGATCGAGGCCTTGCGATCCCGAGACATGTTCACAACACGTCCTTTCGGGGTACAATTACTATTTTACCCTTCTTGACCTTTGGTAGTCACCTTTGCAAATTCTTGTTACTCGAACCCCGTACGCCGCAAATACCCATAATACCGCAATAATATGCGCCTTCGTATCCCACGCTAGCCATTCGAGGTCTTCTATTTCGGGTAACGGAATAAATATATCCGGACTTACCTGTGTGACCTCTCCCGTCACCACTTACCATTTTCCGCCGTATGTAAAGCTCGCGCAAGGAATTTTATTTCCTATGACTTGGCTCTATCGCACGATCTAAGACAGAAAGAAGGTCAATAATTCCTAGATGCCCTGTAGCCTCCTGTTTATAAATGTGGCGCGCTTCACACCATAAACAGGACTCTCTACTAGACACGGTCTCGTAGACATTCCGAGGACCTAACCGCTCTGATACCACTTTTGTCACGACCCAACTCCGTAGGCCGCGACACGTGCCCTAGTTGGGCACTCATACGTACCTTAACCTAAATTAGCAAAACATTAAAGACAAACGGAAACAATAATTTAACGAATCGAGTGGGCATGACGCACGAAGGCCGATAAGGCCGTCACAAAACATAGATAAGCTCTAAACGTATGCAAAGCTCACAAGCATATACGGAACCCACACTACATGTCTACAGACCTCTACAGAACAAAACGTAATCATATGACGGGACGAGGCCCCGTCGTACCCAAGATAAAGATATACAAAATGTACGTAAAAGTCTATACCAAAGTATGGGCTCCTGGACAAGTGAGCACTTCAAACAATAAATTAACGTATAGCCTAGGCGGGCGGATCAGCGAATCAAACGTTCTTACTCGCGTGGCACGAAACGCGCCCCCGAAGAAAGGGTCGCATGACGAAAAATTTACTGAATATGTAAAGCATAGACTGAGATAAATAAAGCTAAAATCAGAACAGAATGTGCGGAAAACAAACGAGATGCAAAGGTAGTCAAAAATGCATATCAGAAATCATAAGTAATGCATGCAGAAAACATATGCCAAAGCCGGCCCCGCTATGGGACTCGGTGAACCGAACGGGCGCCCGTCTCCGCGCCAAAACACATCATACTTGAGTAGGGAATATCTCCGAAACAAATCATAACATACCAAATGGCCATATCGTATCATATCATAACAAAGCGTACATGGCACAACATACACCGTAACCCATGCACGTATATACACGCCCCTCACACGGCGCGGCGAACAATGCAGAAATACGCTTGAGAACATATATCCCCGGCCCGGCTCGCTGGGGGAAACATTGGGGCATCCACGAGTAGAGTAGTGAGAAACTAATGCATTAAAATGACATATATATTTCCGAGACTCAATGAGGCATATCGAATAACGAATCAAATCAATGAAATCGGACGGAGTCATAGTACGTACCTTTCGTACATCACGGAGGATTATGTCGGAACGAACGTTCGGATTCGTGGTACATATCAAAACGCATCATAGGACTTAACGGAATATTTAAAACACTTTTTAAGCAATAAATAGAGGAGTAGTTAAAACGTTTCCTTTAAAACCGCTCGAAGACAAGTTATAAACACAAAAGGGTAAAATCGAAAATAGTGAACCCACCTCGGATCAAGCCGAGGCGGCGGACAGAAATCATAAACATTAAACTCCGTAAAGTTATCTAGGAAGGTTTTAGAGCGATTCAAAATCATTTGCGAAAGGTATGAAGGTTTAGGCGCACTTATATCCAAAAACAGGCATTATGGTTCAATTGTATCAATGAAAAAGACTCAATTTTAGATGCATTCCGAGAGATAGGAGCGGCTCCAAGGGCCGAATTCGAAGCTAATACACCTATGTCGTGCCATGAAAAGGAAATGAAAAGCTTTACATACCTTTCTCGCTTGTTAAGCTCATCGAAACTCCGGTCCTGTTTCGTCGAAAATCTTTTTCCTCAAGTTTCTTCACTTCACCAATTCATCCAAACGACGAAACCAACGGGTTATCTTCCGAAATAATTGCACCACGTTGTAGAGGGACCTTGAATTGGTAGGAATATAGCAAGAAAATAATTTTTGGGAACAAAATTGAGGGGACAAAATTTGGGGACCATGGCCGAATGGCCATGGTGGTTTCTCTCCTTCATTCTTTCTTTCTCCTTTCTAAATTTCTCTTGAATCTTCTAATGTTTAGTGCTAATTTAAGCACATGGAAATTAATAATGGATCATGGGTTGGGCTTGCCATATGGTCGGCCACCCATGCCCATTTTGGGCCTCTTTCTTTTTTTTTTTTTTTTAATTCCAAGCCCAATTTCTTAGTCCACATTTTTGATAATTCATGAAACCATTTTCCAAAATTCCAATTTTGCCCTTACTCTCTTCCGATATTTCCACATCTAAATTTTCATAACCAACTTATGAACCAAGCAAGATCAATCCATTACATTGTCCTTAACTTGTCTTGAAAATCCCAAGATTCCCAAAGGTGAAAAATACGGGTTATAACAGTCATATCCGGAATCAGAAGTACAGAAGCATAGCAGACAGGATCATAATCATACGTCATACCGAACAGATTCATGATCAGAACCAGACACACAGAAGTATATCAGACAAACCCATATTCAGAGTCAGGTATACCGGACTACATCGAACAGATTCGTAGTCAGAATCAAACGCATAGGAGTATGTCAGACAGATCTGTAATCGGAGTCAGACGTATAGAGATTTATCGGACAGATTTGAAATCAGGATCAAACGTATCGAGGTATATCGAACAGAATTGTGATCGGAGTCGAACGTACAGAGGCATATTAGACAGAAACGTGATCGGGTTCAGAAGCACAGAGGTATAATAGACAGAGCTTCATTGAAAACAGGGACGCAGAAATTTGGCATACAGAACTGCGATCAGAGTCAGACTACCTTTGCTAATGCTTCAGGGACCTACGAAAGTTTCCTTCTTTTTCTCCGATCTCGCCTGCCTTAATCTGTGTAACCCTTTTTTTTTTTTACCTCAAATCACCCCACATACTCAAATTCCACTTAAGTTACCCCAAGTTCTCATTTAGTCTCCATATCTACATTTGTAGAAATTCTTGACCTACTTCCCAGGGGGTCACCCATCCCAGAATTGCTCTGGTCTTAGCACGCTTAACTTCAAAACTTTTATACATTCTGATGCGTTAGTGCTAATATAACTGCGTCAATTGCCCCACACGATCTTTGCCACGTAATGTAGGGCAGGTCGGAACCTTAATATATTTTTCAAAAGTTTTCGTAGCGGGCCCCACTCCGGTCCAAACCACACAATTACCATATTGCCTTTCTGATTCCTCAATATCTACTTCCACTTGTACTCATAATTATCCTCCACTCGGGTTTCTAAATTTATACCTGTGGCGGGGACATCTCAGTCGCCCTTACTGTCACCGAATAATATTCTACAGAAATCATACACACATAGGAAATTCTAAGAAACTTATATATTTATAAATGACTAATATCGGGTCTGACCTGGGGAGCTGCCGTGAGAGGTGTGTCCATCATCATCCTCATCTGTCTGCCCCCCACCTATCCGGGCCCCGCTATTACCCGCATCTGAATCGGAGGAGTATAAATAATCAGACAATTCCCGGCTCACAGGTGTCACGACCCAGCCCCGTAGGCCGTGACTAGCGCTCGACCTGGGCACCCGTACGCACCAAAAGCCCAAAAATCGTAACTCAGATATCTCGAAAAATTTGGGCAGAGTTTCCTCTGTTTTTCTTACTAACCAAAATTAACCTGCACACAGAAAATACCAACAAAGGCCATACGAACCAACATATCCACATACACATATATAGGCGAGCGTGGCATGCGCTATGGCGGGGAACCTCCCGGAACATATCACATATACATATCTTGTCGACGACATAGCCATAACCCACATACATGTCTACGTGCCTCTAACATACATAACGGGGCTCCGAGAAGACGGGACGGGCCCCGCCGTACCCAAATAAGCACATGTACGGGGTATGACAGCGAAAGTATATACCAAAAGTACAAGCTCGATCAAGGGAGCGACTCCAAACGACGAACGGATATCCTACGCCGCGGCGTATCACGCGCGCGCGTCACTGCGGGCATGCAACCCCGACGAATAGGGGTTCAGTACGGAAAATGTACCGAGTATGTAAAGCGGAAAGGTAACAAGTATAATCATAATCAAAGACAGGAGTACAGAAACATAACAATCGGAACTATGAATAGAATCTGAAGTACAAAAGGGAATACCTTGTCCGAGACCTCAGAAAACATAATGCATATCAGATCATATAATGTCATGCAAACATGTATCGTGTCCCGGCCCTCTGATAAGGGACTCGGTAGATGAGATCATGCATAACAAAATCATATATCATGTATACAGATAACGTGTCCCGGCCCTTTATTGAGGGACTCGGTAATATGGAATCATATGTCATGCATACATAACGTGTCCCGACCCTCTACTGCGGGTCTCGGTGAATAATAATTATGTGCCATCCTGGCCACCATCCCCGTATCATCATATCATAATCACATACAGATAACGTGTCCCGCCCGCAAGTACGAGGACTCCGGTGAATACTTGCAATGGAATGCGCACGAGAACATGTCCTGGCCCGGGCTCAGTGAAAAGACATACTGTAACTTGCACGAACAGAGTAGTGTGGAAACATATGCATATAAATCCAGACTCGACAAACAAACCAAATCATAAGCCATAGAACGTACCTTTTCATAAATCGCGACGGATTATGTCAGGCAGAATTTCTGAGATTATTCGTACATAACAAATATACCATGGGGTTCAACGGAATAGTCAGAATGGTAGTTCTTTAACAAATAGAACAGTTCAGATGACAGATCATTTTCAAGATGTCGGACGTCAATCATAGTATATATATATATATGCCCTTTTTGGGGATGGCACGATCGTTTATATCAAATCATAACACGTATCAAAACGTATTATAGACTCGTTACATTTTTCATTTGGCAAACGGAGCATTTATCAGAAATTTCTTTTAAGAATCGAATTGGAACAAGTCAACAAGGCCATAGCGAGAGGTCTCGGAATCAGTGGGCCAGCCTCGGGTAAATCGAGGTGGTGAACTCAATTTATGGATCATGACCCTTATGGAATCATTCATGAGAGTTTTGGGACAATCAAATTCCATTTGTGAAGGTTACATACATATAAGTCGTTTTAATGACAATTTGTAAAGAGACTAATTCAATTGCGTTAAAAGAAATGGGGCCAATTTCAATCTCGGATTGTGAGAAGCAGAGTTGCGTTCGAGGCTCACATTCAAGCCTGTTATACTTAGAACATGCCAAAGAAGAAAAGGCAAGACTTTACATACCTTGGTTATGCTTCTTCACTCGTCAAATTTCAATTCCGTTTCGTCAAAATCTGCAAATGGACACCTATACCAGTTACTATTCATGAGAGTTAACATTTCAATTGTCACGACCCAACTAGGGGCCGTGACGGGAACCCGATACTTGTACCGAGCACCCCTTATCTCGCGTCCTATTCTCATTATCAAGTGGGCCATAAGAGCTGTGCCAATTTTTTTCTTCTTTTTGTTACCGAACATTTACATTAGCCGCGTCATCATAAACATAAACTAGTAAACTTTGCTATCCCATTATACAGCAATACGGACAATCCAAAATACAAACATCTACCTGTACACATCTGTCTACGAGCCTCTAGACATAGTACAATTATACATAGAAGGGGCTGAATGCTGTCGTGCCCGAAAATATACACAAAAATAGTACCAAAGGGATGAGGCTCCGGAACAACTGGAGCGCTGTCAAGTACGGACGGGCGGTAAGGCTCCTAAGACCAAATCCGCTGTCTACGCCGACCTGCGCGCATGAAACGCAGCGTCCACAAGAAGGGACGTCAGTACGAATAGTGTACCGAGTATGTAAGGCATGAATAGTAATATGCGAAAACATAATTCATGTATAATAACATAAAAGAATTACAACCCAAGTCCTGGGATAGAAACATGACCTGTACATATAAGTGCCCTTGGGCAGATGCCGTGCTTTCTTAGCTTTCCTTACTCATATACATGCATATATACATAAAATAGAATATATTATATTGCCGAGGCGTCGGCAGCCGATCCATTTAGCCATAATATGCACATCCCGCGTCCGGGACGATATCATGTGCCATACTCCAACTGATCAGGTGGATATGCGTATATAACGCTCTGCCCTTATCTCCATCTTCCCCGTACATATATGCATATATCTTGTATAAATATCGGTGTCTATAGCGCCCTGGCTCTTTCATTATATACATATACTTATATCATATACGTATATCAGCGTCTATAGCGCTCTGATTCTCTTTGTGTCATATGTACATACTTATATCATATATATATATATTTACCGCCGTCTATAGCGCTCGATTCTCGTTATCGCGTACATATACTTATACACATGTTCATTTATCGGTATATAGCGCTCCGATTCTCGTTATCATTATCGTCGTAATAGTATTCTCATTAAAGTAGTTACAACACTTATCGTTTAATAATCAAGGCACTAAAGAAAATTCGGGAACCGTTCAGTCAAATGAGGAAAGTATATTACTTACATATAATACGTGCCATGATGTTACCGAAGGTCTTAGGGTAATCGGGTCTCATCCTTGCAAGTTCTAGGATATGTAGACATTTCTTCGCAATCCATGCACTTTTGGTTCAATCTTCCGAATGAATAGTAACTATTTTCAATCGCGGATTTCTAGAGTTAGGAAAGTCCCCGAGGCGCGAAATCAAGCCTATACGTCTAAGACATGCCAAGAAAGGAAGGGGAAACCTTACATACCTCTTTTTTTCGCTTCTTTAGCTATTCCGAATCCCAAAATCGCAATCTCGTCAAAATCTGCAAATTGGTCATGTTTACCAAAACTCTTATTAGGGTTCGTAGAGTTGAATTCTTAAAAACACTTGGCTACCGAAATTTCTGCAAAAGACTTCCTCTCGTAAATATACCATTCCAACATTCAACATAGCCAAATTCTCATCAACAACAATCCGGAATTCAACCCGCCAAACTAACAAGACAATATCAACAACCATACTAACAATTTCCATGATCAATCCAAGGTACATACTAACAATTCAATTGATATGCTACTTCCTTCAAGACTTTCCAACTTCAATAAAAACATTAACAACATTATAATTCATACGATATTCCAACAACTTAAGCAACATACTCCTTGCCCACGATTCTTTAACTTCAATGAAACAACAATAATTCATATACATTTAGTAATATTATTTCCACAACACAAAGATCATACTAACATTATATCAACTCTTCCCATAATCCACAACTAACACAACTTCACTCCTTAGTCATTAAATCTTCATTTTACATTATAGAACTTACCATAACAACAATCATAACGCAAGGTAAAATTAATTCAACACACACATACACACACCTATACCATTCGGGGTCCACCCCCCCCCCCCCCCCCATATGCCTATTCTCATGAATTTCCCCTAGTTTCTACACTATACAACAACAACCAACACACAACACAACACAACACAACACAACACACAAACACACACATACACACTTACGTGAATAGGCTTTGGGGTCACGCTCCAACAACAACTCCATATTTTTTGTTCTTCATGAATTTCAAGGAATTGTTCATACACTATATCATGCACAAGCATCCATAACATAAAAAGGAAATGAATTCTTACCTTCTCCCTTGATCTCTCTCTCTTGAAAATTAGAGAAATAGAATTTCCATGACTTATGTGAATAAATATATACAAGTCTTCCTCCAAATTTTTCAACTCCATTTGTCAATAGGTCCTTCCACATAAAATTATAGCTTCAAGAATTCTTTGGCTATGAAGAACAAGTTGGAAATTTTCTCTTCTTCTTCCCTTTTTTTTTCTCAAGGCCGAATGGCCACCTCCTTTCTTTCTTCTTTTTCTTGTTCTCTCCTCTCTTGAAAATTCTAGAGAAATTATGAAAATTTGATGACTTTCTACATAAATATATACAAGTCTTCCACCAAATTTTTTCCCATATTTATAAATAGGTCCTTCCAATAAAATTATTATTTGTCTACATGATCCCTTCCTTTCCTTTCTTGAAATTTCTAGAAAATCTATCAAATAAGATGACTTATTTGTCATCCATGCCACTTTTTTTTCTTAATATTACCATTTTACCCCACATGGCCACATTATGGCCCCTTTGGAACTTTCTCTCTTTGCCCTTAACCTTTCACAATATTTCCATACTAATAATAGTCATAAATGATTTTCAAAACCAACTTGTACATTAAAATAATTTTTGGAACCCAATCTTGTCCTTAACTTCTCACCACTATCTCGCAATATCCGAACGTATGAAATACGGCTATAACATCCTCCCCCTTGGAACATTCGTCCTCGAATGTTAAACCTGCCTCATAACGTATCATTATACTTCGGGAGGTCTCCCTTGTAGACATCTAGTATGTTGTTTAACATATCCATCGTCGGAGCTTAGGTTGTCTTCAAGTCATAGGCCAATTGATTTAACTCCGAACGCTGGCTCTGCGTTAACAAGTCCCTCTTGTTGGTCCTTGAATCGTCATAGTCCATTTTTGGTCCAACATGTCCGCCCCTTCTGTTAGTCTAGTCCGTCTCCGCCTACATGACCTTATAGGATTCCTAACCACTCCACACACTGTAATTTACATATCAAGGCTACCTAATTTTACATTCGTCTCTTGTTCCCACATTTATGGAATTTTCAAAGATATTTCCCGTGCGGGGTCACCCATCGTGAAATCGCTCTCGCCCAACACGCTTAACCTTGAAACTTTAATGCATTTCAGCGTCTTAGCGTTAGTACTTTCGCCGTCGCTCCCTCGCACTACTTATGTCACATAATATGGGACGAGTTGGGGTCTTAGCAGCTTTCGAAACGCCCACATAACACATCTTTTCTTTTATTTCCAGTTCTGCCCTCCGCAATCTTTAGTATTCGTCTTTTACCTGTACGTGTGGCTACTTTTCGTCCTAATTTCCGAATTCTTAATATGTTCAACAATACAAAGGCAGCGTAGGATAAGATAGAATCCGAATCAATTGACACGCATATCATAGAAGGTGCGAAAAAGTGCACCGTGGCCGCGTCTCGCGGAAGGCTCGTGGTCCTGCCGCCCGCGTGCATATAAGCGGTGGGGAGGGCCGCCGAACCGGATGCTCCTCCTCTACCTCGACCACGCCCGCCGGAGCTTGGGAAGTCCGTCCAAGGGCGTACGGCCGACGATGAACCAATCGCGGACCCGCGGGCCGGGCTTGGTCTCCCTCGTACCTCAACGGGCAATCACGCATCGATGGCCAACCCGCCCACAAGTATAACAACCACCGTACCGCGCGCGACACTATCCGTAGTGTGGCCTACCACATCGCGCGCACCGTGGCGGGGGTGGCATCATTCTCGCTAGAATCGCCCTATTCGGGACTCGAAGCTCTACGAACCGAGGGGGTGCACCGGCCGCCGATCGGCCTCGAATACCTAGATTGCTCCCGTGCCCGTCCCCCTCTATACTCGCTCGCCCCGGGGAAATCTGCCCTTTTTCTCGGAGCCCCTATCCGGATAGCGCTCTTCTCCGCGTAGCCGGTGTTGCTCCTCCGTGTTTTGGGCATGGGCCCGTACGCGGGCAATAGTCATCCCATCCCGGAGCGAGGCCGTCAAGCACTCCTTAATTATACGCGGCCCCAACCCACTCACAAATCGATGTACATGATCCCCCATGTCGCCGATCATGGCCGGGCATACCGGGCCGCCGAGTTAAAGCGGAGGTCGTATTCCCCCGACGCTCATATTCCCTTGCTTCGAGATTTAAGAACATATCAGCTCGAGCTCGTCGAACTTCCCAAGGCAGAAATGTCGCGTAAATGCCTCGCAAACTCCCCGCCAAACCGGGGAGGGGCATTTGCTCCCCTTCGAGGATCTCCAACTATCATACCACGGATCGCTACATCCCGCAACTGTACGATGCCAATTCCACCGACTCGTATCCGGGCATGTATTATTCTCGCGTCCTTAGCATCTCGTCTATGAAATTCTCGCGGTCTTCCTCTGGTTTTGACCCATAAAACTCCGGGGTCTTAGTGGCGATAAAATCACGGGCCCTAGCACTTACTGCCCTGTCTCCCGGGTCCGTATCTTGCCGCTGAGCCTGTGCGGCAACTAACTGGGTCAATAGCTGGATGGCCTCTCGCCATCGGCCGGCCCGAGCCGCCGTCTCGCCCTCCGGGCCGCCCTAGCTTTCTTCTTCTCGCGGCACACCGAAACCATAACATAGATCGGAAAGGAATACGGGAACCCGGTAGCATAGCTCTATCGCACGATCTTAGAATACAAAAAAGGTCATATTTCCTAAATGCCACGTAGCCTCCTCGTTTATAAGTGTGGCGCGCACACACCCATAAACAAGACTCTACTGGACACGGCTCGTAGACAAACCCCTAGGACCGAACTGCTCTGATACCACTTCTGTCACGACCCAACTAGGGGCCGTGACGGGTACCCGATACTTGTACCGAGCACCCCTTATCTCATTTCCTATTCTCATTATCAAGTGATGAACAAGACCGTGCCAATTTTTTTCTTCTTTTTGTTACCGAACATTTACATTAGCCGCGTCATCATAAACATAAACTAGTAAACTTTGCTATCCCATTATACAAAGAACTACGGACAATCCAAAATACAAACATCTACTCCGTACATCACATCTGTCTACGAGCCTCTAGACATAGTACAATTATACATAGAAGGGGCTGAATGCTGTCGTGCCCGAAAATATACACAAAAATAGTACCAAAGGGATGAGGCTCCGGAACAACTGGAGCGCTGTCAAGTACGGCTGGTAAGGCTCCTAAGGACCAAATCCGCCTGTCTGCTGACCTGCGCGGCATGAAACGCAGCGTCCACAAGAAGGGACGTCAGTACGAATAGTGTACCGAGTATGTAAGGCATGAATAGTAATATGCGAAAACATAATTCATGTATAATAACATAAAAGAATTACAACCCAAGTCCTGGGATAGAAACATGACCTGTACATATAAGTGCCCTTGGGCAGATGCCGTGCTTTCTTAGCTTTCCTTACTCATATACATGCATATATACATAAAATAAAATATATTATATTGCCGAGGCGTCGGCAGCCGATCCATTTAGCCAAAATATGCACATCCCGCGTCCGGGCATCCCGCGTCCGGGACGATATCATGTGCCATACTCCAACTGATCAGGTGGATATGCGTATATAACGCTCTGCCCTTATCTCCATCTTCCCCGTACATATATGCATATATCTTGTATAAATATCGGCGTCTATAGCGCCCTGGCTCTTTCATTATATACATATACTTATATCATATACGTATATCAGCGTCTATAGCGCTCTGATTCTCTTTGTGTCATATGTACATACTTATATCATATATATATATATTTACCAGCGTCTATAGCGCTCTGATTCTGTTATCATATACATATACTTATATCATGTTCATTTATCGGGCACACACATCCATTCTCGTTATCATTATCGTCGTAGAAGTATTCTATTAAAGTAGTTAGAACACTTATCGTTTAATAATCAAGGCACTAAAGAAAATCCGGAACCGTGGGCCCGCCGAGTCAAATGAGGTGATGTTCGTACACAACTTTACATATATATACGTGCATATGACGTTACGTATGAAGGTCTTAGGGTAATCGGGTCTTATCCTTGCAAGTTCTAGGATATTTAGACATTTCTTTCACAATTCAAGCACTTTTGGTTCAATCTTCCGAATGAATAGTAACTATTTTCAATCGCGGATTTCTAGAGTTAGGAAAGTCCCCGAGGCGCGAAATCAAGCCTATACGTCTAAGACATGCCAAGAAAGGAAGGAAAAACCTTACATACCTCTTTCTGCTTCTTTAGCTATTCCGAATCCCCGTCGCAATCTCGTCAAAATCTGCGAATTGGTCATGTTTACCAAAACTCCTATTAGGGTTCGTAGAGTTGAATTCTTAAGGAAGCACTTGGCTACCGAAATTTCGGCAGCACTTCCTCTGTAAATATACCATCCTCAACATTCAACATAGCCAAATTCTCATCAACCACAATCCGGGAATTCAAACCCGGCCAAACTAACAGCACAATATCAACAACCATACTAACAATTTCCATGATCAATCCAAGGTACATACTAACAATTCAATCGATATGCTACTTCCTTCAAGACTTTCCAACTTCAATAAAAACATTAACAACATTATAATTCATACGATATTCCAACAACTTACAACATACTCCTTGCCCACGATTCTTTAACTTCAATGAAACAACAATAATTCATATACATTTAGTAATATTATTTCCACAACACAAAGATCATACTAACATTATATCAACTCTTCCCATAATCCACAACTAACACAACTTCACTCCTTAGTCATTAAATCTTCATTTTACATTATAGAACTTACCATAACAACATTCATAACGCAAGGTAAAATTAATTCAACACACCCTACCATGGCCTATACCATTCGGCCACCCCCCCCCCCCCCCATATGCCTACTTCTCATGAATTCCCATAGTTTCTACACTCTACAACAACAACCAACACACAACACAACACAACACAACACACACAACACACACATACACACACGGATAGGCTTTGGGGGTCACGGCCACACCCCCATATTTTTTGTTCTTCATGAATTTCACTCCTTTTCATACACTATATCATGCACAAGCATCCATAACATAAAAAGGAAATGAATTCTTACCTTCTCCCTTGATTCTTCAATTAGCTAGAATTTCCAACTTATGTGAATATATGTTTTTCTTGCTCCAATAACAACTCCACTTTGTCAAGAGCCCTTCAAGGAATTGTTTGGCTATGAAGAACAAGTTGGAAACTTTCTCTTCTTCTCCCTTTTTTTCTCAAGGCCGAATGGCCACCTCCTTTCTTTCTTCTTTTTCTTGTTCTCTCCTCTCTTGAAAATTCTAGAGAAATTATGAAAATTTGATGACTTTCTACATAAATATATACAAGTCTTCCACCAACTTTTTCCCATATTTATAAATAGGTCCTTCCACATAAAATTATAGCTACATGATCCCTTCCTTTCCTTTCTTGAAATTTCTAGAAAATCTATCAAATAAGATGACTTATTTGTCATCCATGCCACTTTTTTTTTTCTTCACATGGCCAACATGGCCCCTTTGGAACTTTCTCTCTTTGCCCTTAACCTTTCACAATATTTCCATACTAATAATAGTCATAAATGATTTTCAAAACCAACTTGTACATTAAAATAATTTTTGGAACCCAGTCTTGTCCTTAACTTCTCACCACTATCTCGCAATATCCGAACGTATGAAATACGGGCTATAACATCAATCTTGGGTTTCTACTTGTCTACCGAAATTTCGGCAGCACCTCCCCTCTAAATGTGACACCCCGAGAATTTACCTCGGCTCAAAATAACCAACAACAACCCAACAACAACACCAACAACAACAACGACAACAATTATCGACTAGAATCGCTTATTAACATAACCAGTCTTCTTTCTTCATAAATGACAACTTCCAAACTAACTTCACATTTTTAAATCAATATCAACATTTTCATATTCATTTACTAATTCAAGACCATTTAAATGCAATTCGGAAGCATTTCACATTATTTCATAAATTGTACAAGAATTCCACCAAAACTATAATTCGTCCAAAACTTCCAACTTTCGTCATAAACTTCCATAACATATTTTCGTCTCCCAATTTCATTAACCACAATCATGATTTGCATCTTACAAGTCCCTTCCCATAATTGCATAAACTTCTCATAACCTTACCAAACTTCCTACAACAACTTAACAATGATTTTTCATGCAAGTTTTGACTCATATTCTTCTACTTATAACACAAAACCACATCAACACAATTACCATACTAAATAAACTAAATTCATGCCCTCTCCAACTTGTTGCATACGGCCAACACACACACACTCACAACACACAAAATTCCCACACCTTTCATTTACTTCCAAGGCCATAATAACACAATCAACACCAAGATAAAAATTGTTCATTCACCTATATACATGCACATGCATTCGGCCACATGCATATACCCCCTTTATTTTCATGATTTTCATTCTTTTCCACACACTACAACATAAACAAAGCCTTCTATAACATACAAAAAGAGTTTAAATCTTACCTTTCTTTACTAAGTTCTTCCCTTAACCAAGTTGTCCACTTGAAGAAACTAGTGCTCTTTCTTCCAAAAACAATCATGCCATGTTAAAGAGGGCCTTCAAATTAGTGGGAATATAGGAAGAAACAATTTTTTTGAACAAGATTTCTTGGTCCTCTTTTTCTCCTCTTGGGGCCGAATATGGGGTGGTCTTTTTTTTCTTGAAACTTCTTGTTCTTTCTCTTGGTTGAAGATGAATTATTCATCTTCTTAATTTCCATATATTAAACCCCATATGGGCCTTGGCCCATGCCCATGGCCGGTTGGGCCTCTCTCTTCCCCCCCTTTTTTTTTGAGCCCAAATTGTTGGCTAAACTTTGTAATTCATGAAACAAAATTTTAAAATTCTGATTTTGTCCTTAGACTTGCTCGATATCTCCACATCCATGCTTCCATAACCGGCATGCACATACTAAGAAAAATCCAAACTTGACCTCATTCCTTGCAAATCAAGGTAAATTTCAAGTTTTCCAAATACGCAAAATTGCCGGATATAACAACAGGTGATCCAGGCCAAGAACAGGAGAAATCCATAGCACTCTCCGAGGTGGCCGGGCTAACATCGTGCTCCGTCACGAGCAATCGGGCATCTCCGTAAATTCTCCTCCTCCGTTGTCCCCGGAAGAGTGCTCCGATGGGTCCGGGTCATAACTCGTCCTCCTCCGCGGAGGTAAACTCGGAGGAGTCACCGCCGGATCTCCGAGAGATCGATCGTGATCATAGCCACCCTCCGGCGAATCCTCTCGCTCCAGGGCCGTAAAACTCTGAGGAATGGTAGGCCCAGGTCCTCCGACGGATCCGTATCATAACTGTCCTCCGTGGGATCCTCCGAAGGGTCTGTCTCAATCGAGTAGCTAGGGCTCTGCCTACTCGGTCCTGGTGACATCCTAGGGGCCTTCTTAGCACCCCCATCCCCATCATCCGAAGCCGTCCTCTTCATTTTTTTTGTCAATCTACAATCACCTGCAGGGAGAGGGTCAGAAACAATTTCCCAAAATACTGACGCTGTTGCTCTTTTGGAGCCTCGCTGTAGACACAAGCACTGTCGGGAGGAGCCACCTTAACAATATGGCTCTATCGCACGATCTAAGATTCCAAGAAAGGGTAGCATAACATCCTAGATGTCTCGTAGCCTCCCGTTTATAGATGATGGGGGCCCAACACACCGATAAACAAGACTCTACTAGACACGGCCTGCAGACATTCCGAGGACTGACCGCTCTGATACCACTTTGTCACGACCCAACCCCGTGGGCCGCGACTGGTGTCCTAACTGGACACCCATACGTACCTACCTGACCGATCTGGCATACCAAATAGCTAAATTCCGTTTAGACATGTGTAAACTCATACAGATATAAAATACATCGCGCGAAAATATATATACATAGACTTACACACACAGCCGTTAAGGCTATCATAACATACAGAGTCGCAAACTCGGACATACTTACCAGAACAATGGCATCCCACAACCCACAAACATGTCTACAGGCCTCTAACATAACGGAAACGACCGAGACGACGGGGACGCCCCGCCGTACCCAAATGACCATATGCACATAGCATAAAACAACGAGTAAGATATATACCAAAAGTATCGACCCGACCAAAAGGAGCTCCTCGAAAAGAAGTCCTAAACCGGTGGCGTATCACGCGCGCGCCCGTACCGCGGGCGTAACGTGCCCCCCGAAGATGGGGTCGGTACGGAAATGTACCGAGTATGTAAAGCGGAAACAAAATATACATAATCATAATCAGAGTCGGATATGTAAAATCATAACAGACAGAATCGGATTCGTAGCGGAGTCAGACTTACAGGGTGTACAGACAGAACCACAATATGTCAGGTTAAGGGAGTGTAGCTGACGGAGTCTCAATACGGACTAGAGTGTCACACCCTAATTTCCGATAGGGCATGATGGGCACCCGACCCCTTTGTGGGCGAGCGAACCCATCTCATAATACTCATAGCCATACCGTCCCGCAAAGCATAACATAAGCACATAAGGAAAACCCCTTTTTTTTTCCGACAAATCAAACATGCTTTTCATCTTTTTCAAATCAAATAAAACCTGTAACCATAACAAATCTGTAAACACATGAAATTCATAACACAATGCATAATGACACAGCGGCTCAATAACCAGAATACCAAAGGCTTATATCTGAAACACAAATCGTACCCGACCCATAATGGGACTGAGTGACATACGCAAATAATCATCATACTCATACCGAAACACATCATAACCTGTCATATGAGATAACATTAACCGATGTGGGATTTGCCTAAACCAATGTGGGATTTGCCTAAACCAATGTGGAATTTTGCCTCATCATTGGGTTTGCCCCACCACTGGGTTTGCCCCACCATCGGTGAACAAACTCATCGTATCATCATACATCATCACATATCATATGCGGTCCAAAGTGGGACCCGACGGACGTAACGTGGTCGCCACCCTATCCGGCGCCACAACACAAAGATAACACCGTACGTTTTAAATCTCCGTATCCCCATCACACATCATAACGCCAAACACAAGATAACACCAAATATAAACGGAACCCGCCTCTAGCGAGGAGCTCGGTGAACCGTAACACAAAGATAACACCGGAATATATCATAGTGCGCACGATAACATACCGGCCCGGGATCCGGTGAAAGATGTAACACAAAACGCACGAGCAGATCGTAAGTAGCCATAATCATACAAATCATCATTTCAAACTCAACCGAATAACCAAAGCGAACTATTGGTTCGAAACCGAAACAGTAGTTAAATCAGATTTTCTTCCGAATCCCCCTTGGGAGTATATCAAACCGAACTTCAAAAACCATAGTTACGTACCAAAATCATGTACATAAAAATCCTTATTTCAAACTCAACCGATAAATAAGTAATCATACTCGGGGGTCGGAAAGATAGTCATATTGGTTCTTTTTCAAAAAATAGGTCATTCTAACCAACATAGAAAAGTCGCGGGACCCACGGACGAGCGTCAACCCAATCCGGCCCGCCTATAAGAATCAAAGTCCTTACTCGTCATAAAATCATTTGCGAAGGAATCAAGGCGATCCGAGCTCTTTCTTGAAAGTTACGGTCGTTCGTAGTTTCAAACTCGTTCGAAACAAATCTCTTTTTTGAAAAACAAAATTCTTTTTGAAAACAAAACTCTTTGAAAACCTTAAAAATTTAATCATACAAAAGATATAAGAATCATAACTCAACCGCATTAAGGATACGAATATCAAGAGACGAATGAGAATCGTTTACGAGCTCAAAGCAATCCAATACCGTTCATGAAAGTTACGAACATTTTTAGACGTAAGATCCTTTCAAAGTAAAACCGTTTACACAACTTTTCAAACTCAATCATATCAAAGACATACGAACCACAACCTAACCATACTAAGGATGCCAACATCAAAAGCAAATACGAATCACAAACATACTCGAAACCTAAGAATGGAGTTACCCCGAGGCACAAATCATGTCATACCTTAATCCCGTCTAAGACATGCCAAAAGAAAAGAAGGGTAAGCTTCACATACACGGTTTGCTTCCTAAGCTAGTCCAAACGTAAGTCTTGTCTTCTCAAAATCTACAACAACATCAATAGGCATCGAACATCAACCATGAGCGTCAAAGAATTCAATTCCAAGCCATTACTTTTATTTACGAAGGAAATTTGGCACTTCCCCTCTATAAATGCAACAACCACGAGATTCAACTCGGCCAAATTCAACAACCATGCCAATAACCATATAAACGACATTAATAATCAATCTCAAACGCATTCTAACATTTATAACTCCTTTCTACATAATTCGACGACATTCTTTTATATTCAATTCAACTACATATGTTCGAACCAACATCGACGATCACATGTCCAAGTACTAATCCAAATCATTCAAACAAGATTTCAAGAACAACCGGACAATTCACAAATTATTCAAATCAGCCCACTCAACATACAAAATGCCACCCGAAGCACTCCAAGTTCAAGAAAACATCAACAACACATTTCTTTTCTTCCAAATTCATAAACCATACTAACAATCCATACTTTAACAACATTAATCCCATAAATTCAAGAAACTATATTAAAATTACATTAGCTTCTCCCACCTACAAACGATTCCAACTTCCATTTAAATCATTAAACCATCATTTTCATCATAAAATCCATACAACAACAACCAAAACATACTAAATAAAATTTGTTCATTCTTTGCCAAACAAAACAGGTCCATTTTCGGCCGCCCTTCAACACAAATTCCATGATTTTTCATCCATTTCCTCACACTACAACACATTTAAACCATCCATAACATATGAAAAGAGGATTAAAACTTACCTTCTTTACTTAGTTCTTCAACATTTTCTTGTTCCCATGCTCCTCTAATTCCAAATGAAATTATATTCGTGACTATGCGTTGCCGGACTTCGATTGGTACTTCGTTACTTGAAATTTCACTCAAAATTCTCATTTTGTGAGGTATATTTGCTCCTTTTTTTGTGCTGAATTTTCTGAAATTTTTGGAACTTTTGGCTGAAAAAAATGAGATTTTTGTCCCTTAAAACGGAATGCTGAAGTCGGTTTTACTGTAGCAACGCATCTTGTAGCGGTCGGCAAGATCGTAGCGTATCAGTGTGCCGCGGGAATGCTGTTTACGCGTCGACGATTCAGTTTGTAACGTCTATAATTCTCTACTCCGATGTCCTATCAATGAACGGTTTGTTGCATTAC
Source organism: Lycium ferocissimum (assembly GCF_029784015.1). Classification (NCBI taxonomy): domain Eukaryota; kingdom Viridiplantae; phylum Streptophyta; class Magnoliopsida; order Solanales; family Solanaceae; genus Lycium; species Lycium ferocissimum. The sequence continues at coordinate 3,332 of NW_026713622.1, read as the reverse complement.
AAACTAGACTCGACGAACTTCATTTTAGGACTTTGAACCACCTTAAAACTCCACATATACTATGAGATATGCGCCTCCAAAGTTAACTAAAATCCGTCCCGCGTTTCTCAAATTTTCGTCGAACTTATTTTCTTCAATTTGCTCAATCCCGAAATATTCCGAAATTCTCCATACATGATGTTTATCACTTATTACACTAATAATGGCCATGTTCCCGTGTTTCAAAATATTCTTTCCCGATTACGACTTACGAGATCGTAATTCACCCTTTTTCTTCATTGTTACGTACTTTCCATGGCTTGTGCCTTTCAAAACATCCCATTACTACGATGAGGTACATGTCAAACTCATGCTCTGAAAACGCGGGATATAACATAGAGGTACAGAATGTGGCTGACGGAAGCACAATGCAAATCAGATGTACAGAGTATGATTACAAATCGTCAACAGAATCCGAGATACGGAGGTGTAATGCATGCATTCGCAGACGGAACTTAACTGCGAAGTATGACGGACGCATTCGGGGTCCGACCGACGTACGAAACGTGATGGACGAGAATCGAGTTTCGCATCATGCATGCGAGTCATAAGCATATACAAACATACATATCATAAATCGGATCCCGGCCCTTTAAGGGACGCGAAGAGAACCGGCCCTCGTAGTACGGACGCGGTGGACGGACGGATCGATCAAATGCCATCCCGGGCGCCATCCCCGTAATATCACATAATCAAATCATAATCGGATATAAACGGATCCCGGCCCGCACATCCGAGGGACGCGGTGAACAATGCGGTGGAAGTGCACGAATCACGGAACACCGCTCGGGCGCAGTGAAAGAAGCATTGGGACATCCGCGAACGTATTAATGAGAAACCATATGCACTACGATTCAATATTCGGACTCAACGCCGAAATAGTCCGGACGATAGGTCAAATCGTAGTAATGATTATTTCAGAACAGAGTGTCCAAAACCGGATGTCAGAATAATGTCAAGATTCAGAAAGATAGTCATAATACTTATTAATTAGCGGACGGAAACATAACTAGGAGTTACCTATGAAGAACGAACAGAGATAAATCAATTTGAGCCATACAAGGAGTGTCAGAGTTTTGTGGGCCCTCCTCGGACCCGATCACGGGAATATACATAAATGATAAATAATAATCTTAGGGGGTCATCCATAATCATTGTAGGATGTTCCAACTCCATTTATGGAAATTACATACATATAGTTCGTTTTGTCGACAAAAGGTAAAGGAATAATTCAATCTTACTAAAGGGTTTTGGGCTATTTTTAATCTCGGAGTGTGAGAGGCAGAAGTGCGTTCGAGGCTCGCTTTCAAGCCTGACACACTCAGAACATGCCAAAGAATGAAGGGCAAGAATGTACATACCTTGGTTTCGCCTTACGCTCGTCCAATTTCAATTTCCGTTTCGTCAAAAATCTGCAAATGGTCACCTATACCAGTTACTATTCATGAGAGTTAACACTTCAATCTTGGGTTTCTACTTGTCTACCGAAATTTCGGCAGCACCTCCCCAATAAATGTGACACCCCGAGAATTTAACTCGGCTAGAACAATCAACAACAAGCCAACAACAACACCATCAACAATAACAATCAACACAATTTACAATATAACACAATTTGTCTACTTTCCTCAGATAATGCAATAATTCCCAATTCGACTTCACACTTTCGAATCAACACCAACATGCTATCACTCATTACTAATCAAGGTCACAATACCATTCGGAAGCATTTCATAGCGTTTCTACAATATGTACTCAAGATATACAAAATATACAAACTTTCCGCCAAACCATAATTCATCCAACACTTCTAATTTTTGGCATACTTATTCATAACATGTTTTCATCTTCTAGTTACATCAACTATAATCATAATTCACATCTTAGCAACTTAGTTTCCATAATATCACAAGAATCATTTTGAAGTGACATGATCTTCTACATTCCAATTCAATACCAACTCAAACCCTTAAACCTTCATTTATGTCATAAGGATCATGACAACACAACTAACATATCAAACAAAAATAATCCGTTTTCATTTCTATTTTTCCCTACCACACGGCCACACCTACCTTTTCCAAATTCCACCCAATTCATTCAACCTTCATTTCCAACATGAATTCCACCATAACCACAACTAGAACACAACACAAAACTCAACACACCTTCCATACACAACCATGCATATACACGGCTATATATATATATATACACACACACGGCTCACACACCACAACTCACAATTCCATGCTTTTCATTCAATTCCACATACCACAACATATATATAACCTTCTATAATATAATAAAAACATGAAATTCTCACCTTTTCCAATAAATTCTTCTTGCCAAAAGAATCACTTCCTTGCCTTAAAAATTATACCAACTTGTAGAGCACCTTGAGCTTAGTAGGAATATAGGAAGATTACAATTTTTGAACCAAGATTGAAGGCTTGGAAATTTCTCTCTTTTCTCTCTTTCTCATTGGCCGAATGGCCTTTCTTTTTTTCTTGATTTTTCTTTTGATTTCTTGAATATTCCAAAGGATGAACATGTATATATACATGTCATCTCTTCTAATTAAATGTCACATGGCTTTCATGTGACATAGGCTTGGGCCAACATCATGGCCGGCCACCCTCTCTCCAAGTTGGGCCTCATTTTTCATTTTATTCCTTTGAGCCCAATCAAGCAAAATCTCATTTTGTAATTCCCGAAACTAATTTTTGAAATTCCAATTTTGCCCTTAGGCCTTCTCCATTGCTTCCGCATTCAAACTTCCATAACCGACATGCACATACTAAGAAAAATCCAAACTTGACCTCATTCCTTACAAGTCAAGACAAATTCCAAGTTTTCCAAATACGCAAAATTGCCGGATGTAACACGTAGATAGTAACTCTACATACCTTAGTCGCCCCAAAACTTGAATTAAAGACTTGAGCTTTGAAGAAGATTCCCAAAATCTTGAATTCTTGAACCTTGAGATGGGTTTTCTTGAAAACCCTAGTTTTTGAATGATAATTTCTTGTTTAGATTATAAGGATAGTGTTAGAATTGATTTGGAATAATTAGAGTAGGCTTACTGTTCCTTGATGATGAAGAGGGTAGGAAGTCGTTCTAGGGCTTCAAGGAATGAAAAAATAATGATTAGAACTCGATATGGACGAATATATACTGCTCGAAAAATCGATTTTCGGCCCAATAACATCGTCGTATTTTGAAATACGGGCCGTATTTTGAAATAATCCGTATTTAACCCCAGATATTCAAGCCAAATTCCGGAAAATTGA
>NW_026713621.1:0-40008 GCF_029784015.1 Lycium ferocissimum | reverse complement strand
TCTCATATCATCATCATCATAGTACCCATTCACCGATCGAAAGTGTGTAACGCGTATATAACGCCTACTCCTTTCTATACCTATATACATATAATACTTGTATATATAACGCCTTCTGGTCACGGGTCAACATACATATATATATATAAATGAATGTAATGCATGAATAAATGTATACATAAAACTGGACCCGTGAACAGAAGGAATAATCATAATGGGGTGCATGAATGTCAAAACCGAAATACTTAACGCTTAAGAGTAGAGAGTAATATAGACTCGCTTACTCGCTTGTAGGATCATATCATAGGATCATGCCAAAGAAGGAAGGGATAGCCTTAACATACCTTGACGTATATCAAATCGTCCGACTCCTACTTCTCGACTTGTAAATCTACAATTAAGATAACATAGACCTGCATTAGACTATGTACTTCACTTGCTAACCTCCTTTAGATACATAGAGAGCTTAACGAATCATGGACAACATTTCTCTCATAAGCTTAACAACCCTTCAACTCCTCATTGACTTTAATACCAACCATAACAACAATAACAACACTTATATATCAAAATATATTCAAATCCATTCCCAATCATCTCTTAAAATAACCCTAAGTTACTATTTTGTCTTTCATCAACTTACCACTTGCACAACTACCCCCTCGTTACTTAGCATCACTAAAACTCTTGATACTCAACTTAAATACAAAGGTAGAAATCATTTACATACCTTGAGGGGTCAAGAATCCCAAGAATCACTTCAACTTCAACTCCCTAAACTCCATGACTTGAAGAAACCACAAGCAACCTTTCTTCTTCACTATCTCGGGTTTACGGGTCCGGTCTTGTCAAATCTTCACTAATATGATGGAAATTATTGGAAGAGAATATTTTAGGGTTTTTACGATTTTTTTGGAAGGAGGAAAATATGAAATGAAGTCGTGACTCACATATTTATACTTGGAAGCCAAAAAGGCTACAACGGTCCGGTTCGACGAGTGGGTCGACGGCCCGTCGACGTGTCGACGGTCCGTCGACTTGCCCGTCGACCTGCGCCTACAGATGCATGGCTGCAGAATCCCATCGACGCCGCACGTCGACGGTCCGTCGAACATGTCGACGACCCGTCGACGATGACTGGTGTCCTGCAGGTTTTTTTGGTTCAGTTCCGATTGCGTCGACTTGATTCGCTCAACTTCTAACTCTGCAAATTACCCGAAACGCATACTGGTACTCTTGTACACGAGGTAAGGCACTTCCTATCTCCAAACTCGGGCTCGGGTCTCTATTCCAAGGGCATACCTGACTAGGAAACCATAGGTTCTACTACTACGAAGACGAGGAGTGTAACATGAAGGACACAGGATGTTACCGTCGAAAACTCCTTACTCAAGGGATTAAAAATCACGACCTACCCCAGTAGGATTTCAACTCCACTACACCGAGCAACTTCAGGTTACAACCCTATCATAAGCTAGGAACTAACTCCCATAATCCCTCAAACTTACAATAACGCTTATGTAACCTAGGAACCAACTCGCATAGTCCCTCAACCCTTGTAATACTCCAATTGTAAGCAACTCCACTTAGCTAACTCTAGCTAAGGACCACTAATACACCTAGACTAACTCTAGCCTAGTGTACCACTCAAGAGCTTGTGGAAACACACTTCCAATAAGCTGACTTTAAGACTTTTGATCTACCTACAAACAGCTTCCCTTAAAGAGAAGAGTAGGTTTACAATTTAAGCACATGAAACAAAGCTTAAAACAAACTAGAAGACTAAAGCATCTTTAGTGTTGGAATCAGGTCCTTCAGTTTATAATTGGCTTTGTTGAACACTTGGAGAGTCTTGTGACGGCTGCACCTTTTGGGTGATTTTTAGGTTATCCAAATGATACACAATATGTTGCAACATGTTGTTTATATAGTGGGAAGCATGTGGGATGGATAGAGACCATTCGTTCAATAGTTTGACCTAAAGCATGGGCCGACTCAACGCCGACTTATGCGCGATGAGTAGCTCGGCTTTACGCTTGCTGTAATTTGTCTCTGTCGACGATGCATGGTCTACGAGAGCGCATCGTCGCAAGGTCTCTATCTGGTTCTGAATTAGTTTGACAATCATCAAAACAAAAAGCACTCGGATTTATCACATACTTTCATGTTAGTCCTTGTATTATAATCTGGAAGTGTGGAAGAGGAGAAATTATAGGAAACATAGGGGAGGGATAGTGTCAAACAAAGTGATATATTAAGTAACTCACACACTGGAGATGCTGATCAGAATCAAGAGACCATTACTCAAAGATATTCCAAAGAAATGGCTCGACATTCTCAGCTTGCTGGAAAATTTTTCTCCTAGGATTCGAGTAACAAAAATATTGTGGGAGTTGCCACCTATTGTATATGCGAAAATCAATACAAATGGGGCATCAAGAGGAAATCTAAGGGGAAACTCACATACTTTTTGTGTTAGAAATTCCATAGGAAACTTGAATTATGTCAGAGCTAAAGTGATACGGTGCAAATCCAATACAAAAGCAGATGCATTGGCAATTCTAGAAGCTTACAGATACAGTGTAAATGTACAACCATCTCAAGCGATGATTTAAACTGATTCATCGTACAATCAATATAGGACAAGTTATAAGTCCTAAATCGATTCTAGAGTTCATGATTTTGACAAGTTCTTACTTTTATCATTTCGTTATGTATTGAACTGATTTTTATACTTTATAATAAAAAATCACTAGGCATGCTGCCCGGTGATATTCTTTTTTTTTTCTTTCTTTTTTTCTTTTTAATTTTTTATAATAGCTTGGTGATATCCGTTTATCTATATTATTTTAAAAGCATGAATATAAATGTTGGTTGACCAAATATCCCTGACATGTTGATTGATTTTTATGCCCTTAAATATTTGCATATTAGTGGATATAATTGTCCAAGATGGAATTCTTTTTCAAGCTGGATTCTTAACAATCGTTTGTATTCTAATTGACTTCTATCCTAATTCGTTTGGACTGAAATTTAACATACACTTCTACTTGGATTCTATCTAACGAACTGAAAGTTAACACTTCTACTTGGATTCCATCTTGTACTTTACCTTTTCTTAACTTTTGCCTACTGTGTTTCTCTCTATTTTTTTTCTTTTAGAGTATCGTTTAAAGCTTACGTTAACTTATTCTTCATGGGATGTAGATTTGTTTGGATGTACTTTTTCATATATATATGTACTTGATTTTTTTAATAGAAAAATATTAATTACTATATTGACTTTGTGATCAACTTATTTAAAAAAAAAAAAACTAAATATTCTTAAAGCTGATTGATATTCTTATAATGTAATTTTGTTTAGTAACGACTTTCAACAATTTTATTTCTGTATATATTGTCACTTAGTCTCTAATATTGAAATCTTAGGCATAACATGTTTTCTATATGGGAAAAAGAAGTAAAAATAAATACCGAGAAAATCAATTTCAAAAAAGTATTAAGTAGATACAATCGGGAGAAATACGATCAGGAGGAGTTAATTCAAACCCCTATCTTAAATAACATAGAATTACAAATAATTATTTTAATATTTTTAATTATGATTGAGATTGATTGAAAACAATGTGCAACTACATGTTTATAGAGTTAGTTAAATAAAAAAAAAAAAGGAGAGAAAAAGGATTGTTGGATCACGGGCTTAGGGTAGGCCGGAGGCCCTTATATAGACGTACAAAATTGCTTTTATTTGCTTCGTTTAGCCATGGTCTAAGATTGCACCTATCCTTCCAAATCAAAAAACTTTTCCAATCAAAACAACTAATATAGAGAAGTACAATATCTGTTCCTCAGTCACTCAGGAAACCCTAAAACATGTCGGGCGGGTTTTTCCGGGTAAGTTTTCCTCTTTTTTGTGATTGTTTTAGATCCAAGTGAATGACAGATAGATTGAAAGTGCTTTGTTTTCTTCTTTTGATTAGGGCACGTCTGCCGAGCAGGACACTCGCTTCTCTAATAAGCAAGCTAAGCTCTTAAAATCTCAGAAGTTTGCTCCTGAATTGGAACATCTGGTTCGTCTTTCGTTTCAATTGATATATTATATGCATTCCTATGTCATTTGGTCGTCTATTTCCTCTTTTTTATACTCCCTCTGTTCTAATTTGTTTGTATGGTTTTGATTTGGCACTCAGTTCAATAAAGTAAAGAATACTTTTGAATTTTGTGGTGGTTAACTAAAGATACTTAGAATGTACCAAAATGCCCTTTAGTCTTGTGTTCTTAAATATGTCACGTGGAAAGTTGGAATTGAAGAGTTACTAAAAAAGAAAGACATTTTTTTTTTTTAAACTAGATTAAAAAAGAAAGTATGGCAAACAAACTGAAACATAGGGAGTATATATTTTGGGGTTTACTCTCTAGTGAGTTCGTTTAGGCTAGTCTTTAGTTTATCTTTATTTTTTGTTTGATTGATGTACGAATTATGTGTTTAGGTGGACCTGTGGAAAGTTAAGATGGATGTGACGACTACATGGAATGCAAACCTGACTTTCTTCATTTTGTTTTGAATTTCTGGACCCTAGAATAGAAATACGAATACCCATCATAAGTATTTGATTATTATGTGAATGTGACAGGTGGATATGACGAAGGTGAAGATGGATGTAATGAAACCATGGATTGCTAAGCGAGTTACTGAGCTTATCGGTTTTGAAGATGAAGTGCTTATCAATTTCATCTATAGCCTTCTTGAACGAAAGGTAGGTGTAGACATTGTATACTTGTTTGCTTGATTTCATTTTATTTATCAACAATTTAAACAAAAAGGAGTAAGTTAAACTGGTGCAGCTAATGAATTTCAGTTAGTTAATGGCAAGGAGCTTCAAATTTCACTTACTGGATTCATGGAAAGAAACACTGGCAAATTTATGAAAGAGCTTTGGGCGTTACTACTTAGTGCACAGAACAATGCTAGCGGTGTTCCTCAGCAGTTCCTAGAAGCCAAAGAAGAGGAAATGAGAATGAAGAAGGTGTTTCTCGGTGTTTTTCGCTTTGGCAGTGGTCTTCAAGTACCATTTGTTGATAATATTTTTTCATCCTTTTGTTCTAGGCTGAGACGGATCGAATTGCAAGCGAGATTCAGAAGAAAAAGGAGAGAGAGAATAGGGAGCTGGATCAAGAGAAAAGGAAGAAGATGGTAACTTAAATAGTTTCCATGAAAGAGTTTTTTAAAATCTAAAGTTGGAGTTTCTTTGTTAACCTTTGTTTGTGTTTCCTGGTATCAGCCTGCTTCTGCAATTATTTGGGTTCATATCCTTTACCTCACACTACTGTAGGACGATTATGGAAGCAATTCGAGAGCGAAAAATGTTGCACGGGAGCCAAGTCCGAAACATCAGCTTCAGGTGCCCTCGATGGATGATTTAGACCCTGTTGAGAGAAACGGCTCAAGAGTACGAAACAGGTCAGGATTTCAACTAGTTTTTTTTTTTTTTTTTTTACAGTAAAATAATTTATTGAAGTGGGGAGCCGTGGAATTAGCCACTGAGACCGTTGACACATTTTCGACCTATAGTTCACGGTTCGAGCCATGGAATAGTCATTGAAACCTTGGGCACATAATCGAGAGGTTAAGGGACACAGACACGGAAGAATGATTGTGCTGCCGAGGTTGGTTGGCAGTTGAGAGGTAGTCGTGTCCAGTCACATAGGTTACAGTTGGGCTACTATTTTAAAGAGATCTTAAATTCTATAGAAATTAGAAGTGAAATTAAAATTCGTTGTTCAAGGTTTATAGAGACCTTATTGCATATGCTAAATGTCAATGCTTATGAACTTCCAACTCTCCAACATTCAATAAATTAGGCAACACTGTAACTGGATAGCAAACCAGGTGATAATTATTATAATAGATCAAAGAGAAGAAAAAGAAGGGTCTTTCTTATTTATAGTCCGCAAGGGAGAGGTTGTTCCTTTTGTTGCACTTTTTATCTTCAAAGTTTATCTGTTCACCCTGCTCTTTTGCTTATAAAGCTTTAGGGGCATTTACTTCACCCTATGCTAATAGTGGCTTGACCTTCTCTTCCTCTGAAACTGATCCAGCCACACCCTGTAACAGAACTCGATTGATCTTTTGGATCTGAGAGTGTATAAATTAATACCAAATAACCTTCTCTAACACTTAACCTTTGTATGTTATCAATCTTGGAAAACATAATTGTAGTACTTATCTGCCTGGTTCATTTCATCCTCCATATCCTTTTTGTTGTGCAGGGTCTCTAAATCCCCACGTTCAGCAGATCATTCACCCTCCCCCAGGTATAAATTTTTGTATTTCTTGGGGGTTACTAACCATAGAATAGCATTAATTGAATTCTTTGGGTATTGTGCAGGAGATCAAGGTCAATCAGCAAGTCATTCTCCAATTCGAGGAGTTACTCTGGGTATGTTCTCCATTAAGCTTCTTTATTTTTTTGAAAATTTTCTCCCTTTTGTGCTTAATTGATTATATGTGATTTCTACTTTTACTTTTGCTTTCACTAACTTGATGATTGCTTGTTAAATATCTTTTAAAGTGAAAGGCGCAGGTCACGAAGTACTTCCGGATCTCCTGAAGAAAGCAGAGGTCGCTCCCTTTCATCTAAAAGGGTATATCGCTCTCCACCAAGGAGTTCTGTTTCACCTCGGAGGAAACATTCACCTCGACGATCCCTTTCTCCACCAAGGCATAGGCGAAGATCAACCTCCCGAGTACGTCGAAGGTCACCTTCTCCTTCGCGATACCGACGACATTCTCCATTCCGACGTAGATCGAGGTCACCATTCCGACGCAGATCAAGGTCTCCGCTTCGACGTAGATCGAGGTCTCCCATTCGGCGTAGATCACGATCCCCTAGGTGGAGTAGGTCAAGGTCTCCAAGAAGACGCTCACCAGTGCGATACAGATCAAGGTCACCTATTAGACGTCGATCACCGCTTCGACGCAGGACACCTTCTCCAACGCAACGTAGGTCCCCTTCTCTAGTGAGTCGGGGGTACCACCGATCTCCATTGAGTCCTCGGCGAAGTTCTCCAGTTTTAGTTCAACGAAAATCCTCCATTTCTGGTAGCAAGAGATCCTTAACCCCTGCCAGAAGGTCCCTTTCACCTCAAGAATCACTTTCTCCCTCACCCATTTACCGCAGGTCTCCTACACCAATCAGAAAGAGAATATCGAAGAATGAGAGGTCACCAGTTCGATCTCCTCGGGAAAGGATAAGGTAAACACTTATCAACTCTCATCTTTCCTAAAGATTTTTTTATTGATGCTTGTTGTGCTAGCTAGCCAGTGTTGTTAGCTGCCTGGTATGCTTACGCTTGTCTTGTGTTTTCTCTGATCATTGAAAATACTGGATTGCTTTGTCTCATAGATAGAGTACAGAAGTTTTTGATGCATGGAATTTCTGTTTCTATATCTTGCTATGTTTGATGCTAATACACCGTTATAGGAGCCGTGAGAAATACTCCCCTGTTCGACATGCTCCTCCATTAAAAGCTGAGGCCCATAAAGGATCAAGATCTTTGGAACGTAGTCATCCTATTTCTTCTAGGTCACCACAGAAGGATATATACGACCGTAAGGATTCACGAGAAAAAGAGCCGCCTTTGCCTCCTCAGCTAAGCTGGTTACCATCTGTTCCAGAACCTCCACATCGCTCCAGATCCGACTCAGAATCTCCACCAACTAAAAGGGAAAGGAGTCCTTGTGAAGATAGAGGGTATATGATTTCCTTATGAAGACTGTAGTTCTGCTAGTGCTTCATGAATTTGTTCGTTGAATCTTAATGTTTTTATTTCATTACTATAGGCCAAGGAGTACTTTGAACCGGAGGGAGAGAAAGACAACTGACACTGACAGCCCTAGTCCAAGGAAATTGAGGGAGCACAAAGTTGGTTCGGACATTTCTGAGAAAATTGCAGATGATAAAGAAATGAACCAGTCAAGGTTAGTAATGAAAAAATCATCATTGAGAATCTAAGATGTTATCTTGTCCATGGATATTTTTGAGTAATATATTCTTTTTCTTTTTTGCTGGATTGCTGTGGTTCAGGGAGGCTTTTGAGCATAAGCCTGGGTCTTCAAGAAAAATTCCAACAACACCCGATCAATATAAAGATCTTGGAAAGGGGTGGGATGAGAAAAAGGTTTCTGAAATTCATAGCCGATCAGATCGCATGGAGTCGAGAAAGCGAAATGAAGTGATTAAGAGGTTTACAATTGCTTTTCTGATTTTGGCAGATTTAAATGAATATTTCCTGCATGTGTAATTTGTAGAGGTATTAAAACAAAATGCTTGTCTATATTTGTACCTCAGTGAAAATTTTTCCGGAAGGATGGAGAACACAAAGGAACTGGATCAACAAAAGTCGCCATCAACTCATAGACACGCTCATTCAGTTAAGAGGGTGAGGGAATCATATGATGGGGAGGGTTTCAAAGCAGATAAGGAAAACCTGTCTCACACAAACGTTACCAAGGGCAAAGAGCTACATGTTGAGGCAGAAGCTCCCCTAACTTCATCAAGGAAAGTTGAGCAGAATGATCTAAGTAGTAATGAGGGTTCTGGTTTCGAGGAAAGTGAAAAGCGTAGAGCTAAAGTTAAGGAAAAAAGAAAGCATAAGAGGTCTGATAGATATGAGTCATCGTCAGATGATAGTTTCGATTCTGATCTTGAGGATAGGAAGGAGGCTAAAAAGAGGAGGAAAGAGGAGAGAAGATTGAAGAAAGAGGAGAAGCGTCGCCGGCGGGAGGAGAGGCGACGCAGAAAGGAAGAAAGACGTGCCCAGAAACTAAAATCGAAGTCAGCTAATGCCATATCTTTGCCTTCAGATACAGAGAGGAATCCTGATAGTCGTGCTTCTGATGATGAACATCTGAGGAAGGAGGATCGACATAGACATCAGATCGAGGAGTCAGAGTCCTTGCAGAAAAGACTTGAGATTGAGCTGCGGGAGAAGGCGCTTGAGTCTCTTAGAGCAAAAAAGGGCATCAGTCATTAAGATTCTTGCTGCTTTTGGACATTATTAAGCTGTTATTCTTGTCCTAATAGTCCTTTTTTTTCAGCTTGCTTTATCTATCTAGAACTAAGTGTTTATTGTGGATGTGTTGTTGATGGATATTTAATGTAGTCTATCTTTACCTCTGGCAGCTGAATTGCATAAAAGAGGGTTTCCTGAGCTAGTGTCTTGACTTCAACTTTTTGCTGACCTACCTGCTAAACTGTCTGGTAATAATTGTCTTCCCTTTCCTGGGAATGTGTTTGTTTCCTAATCCACTGGAAATTTTCTTTTGGTGGCTCAGTACAGTCTTGATAGGCGTTTGTTTTTTTGGTCCTTTATGAATATTGAGATTGTAATTTTTATTTTAGACTCTGTTTTGCTTGAAAGGCGAATTTAAGTGATGTTACACTTGGAAGAAATACCAGGTTTAGTGCATTAACTGATCCGATTATTTATATTTCTTTCTTATTATCTTATCATGAAGGTTTCCGAAGTTCCCCTTCTATGACGTTGTTTCTAAGTTGTCTTTCTGGTTAATTGATAGATCATTATATTGTCCACTAGATGACCTCGTTGAGCAGACCTGTGCAGCTCCATACGTGGATCTCCAATACAGGTGATGTATTACCATCCTAAATTGGCTTCCTTAGACAGTAGAGTGCCTAAGGGCTGGAGCATTTACCCTTAAATATAACTTATATCTTATTTAGTTCTCATGGTATTGAGTGCTGATTTACTTTCTGTGGCTGGCAGCTTGAATTCGTCTCCAGAATGTGATTTGCTTTTCATGAGATCTGAGTTCCTGTTCGTTTTTACCAGAGTGTTTGTAACTGCAGTTGAGACAATACGGGTGCATTATACTGTACTTGAAATACATATAGAACTGTAGAAGTGAAACTTTTATTTCCCCCCTGCTTTACAACCTCGTAGAGATTGTCTTCATGCTTTCTGATTGTTCACTTAGGTATAGTTTGATATGTTATGCCAATCTTTTAATCCTGTCCAGCTGGCTGTTATTAAATTACTCCATGCATGTAGGTGTGTGCTCGTGTATATCGGGATAACTTCTTGCATTGTTTATACCATATGGGATGAGTTCAATGTGGATATCACTTCTCTCCGAGGTGCAATCTTCCCTTTACCTCCCATATGATTCTGAAGAAGCTAAATTGTTTAATATCATAAACATAGCATAAAGGTTTTCTCAAGGATTAGAAGGGGGAATGTAAAGGAACGTAAAGACTTATTATGCTTTAATGGACAATGGCATGAGAGATAATCCGGGGAAGCAATGGGACAACAGCTAGATCTCTCAATTTTATCCTAGGTGCAACCTTCCCTTTACCTCCCATCTCATTTGGAAGAAGCTTAAATTGTTCAGTATCATAAACACAAGCATAAAGGTTTTTTCAAAGATTATAGAAGAATGGAAGGGACATGTAAAGGTAGGTAACATACGCAGAAAGGTTTCCACAAGAATTTCTAGAGCGGAAGGAACATGTAAAGGGAGGTAATATATGCAGAAAGGTTTTCGGAAGGATTTCTAGAGGAGTGGAAGGGGCATGTAAAGGAAGGTAAGACTTTTTAATGCTTTGATTGACAATGAGGAAGAGATAATCCAGCAAAAGGCAAAGGGAGAACGACCGGATCTTTTGTTTTTATTCAGAAGAATGTACTATGTAATCCTTTTGGACGTCCTGTAAGAGACATAATATTATGTGTTAGATTACTGTGCCATGTTTTTAGTTGCATAGGTCTCATTTCCTTGTTCACATCGGAAAGGTGCAAAGAGAATATACATACCTTATCTGTTGAAAGGAAATACATTTCATACGCAGAAAGGTTTTCGGAAGGATTTCTAGAGGAGTGGAAGGGGCATGTAAAGGAAGGTAAGACTTTTTAATGCTTTGATTGACAATGGGGAAGAGAGATAATCCAGCAAAGGGGGAGGGGCAAAGGGAGAACAACTGCCTCTTTGTTTTTACTCAGATGAATGTACTATGAAATCCTTTTGGACGTCCAGTAAGAGACATAATATTATCTGTTAGATTATTATGCCATGTTTGTAGTTGCATAGGTCTCCTTTTCTTATTCACATCAGAAAGGTGCAAAGTGAGTATACATACCTTATCTGTTGAAAGGAAATACATATTTCATAAAATTGGATGAATAGATAAAAATGAACTGATATCTTGCATCATAATAGCTTAAATAGTTTTTCTGGAATGTGGTAGCTTAAATTTATTCAATGTCACCTTAGGAGAAGCTGCAGTTGAGGCTGTGTTTTCCTACTCTGAATATTTAGTTTTACCCTACTACTGAGCTATACTTAATTGTTCTTGCGAGCTGTGTCGTGCCCATCATGGCCATGCTTCCCCCGATATTCTTTTGTAGGTCATATCATTATTGTACGCCCCCCTCCCCCCGTACAATTTCTTAACATCAGCCAAGTTTGATATATGCCATAAATTTCTAGGAGTTTCTTAAGTGAGCTTTTGGGGATAGGGGTGGTGTGGTTTGAAGAACTAGTTAGCAAGCTCCCTTCTCTCTTTTGAGAGGCATTTGAAAGAGGATGATCTCTACACCATGTTGCGACCAAATAGTAAAGAAAATAGTGCCTCGTGTTTTGGTTTTTTGGTTCTTTTTAGACTCACTAAATAAATACTGTTAAGTAATTTGATGAAACAATCTCCGATTACTTGTTAGCACTGCAGTCGAGCGAGACGCTGTTCCTGGGAGAAAAACCCAAATAGCTAATTATTTTTGGGCTTTGAATAAAAATCATCCCTATTCTATTATACGCCGCGCTAATAATCCGTATAATATGTGAAACTGGTGCGCATTTAAGATGACGTATGATACAAAACTAGTGCACCTTTAGTGATACTCTTGTTGTTTTCTGTTTGTTTATACCCTGTCATCGTTAACTCCACTAGAAAATGACATCACTCACCTGAAACTTCATAATACTCTGTCGGAATTTGATGCCACCCCACTAGCAACCATATTGTCAAAGTGACTGCCTTTTCAGACTTTGTTGAACCTTATGGTAAAGATTTGATACTTCCTTTTGGTGATATGATAAATACTTTGCCGAAGGCGTGTTTTATGTGGGTATGTAAAGTGAATTTCTTGATTGCATGTGATGATTTTAAGCTTGAAGAGTGGATGGGGCACTAGTTGATTGGAATCCATTGGATTTGTTATTAGTGCCCGCCTAAAGTACCCGAGCCAGTAACGTCTCGTATTTTGAGCATGAGTGTGTTTAGTATGGGCGAAAATATTTTCTAGAAAATATCTTTCAATTTTTCCATTTTGGTTGGCCAAATTTTTTAGAAAAAATAAGTTAACACAAAAATGAAAAAAATGAAACTATACGTGGGCCAAAAACGAGTTATCGTAAATGGCATTTGAAGTTAGATTTGTCTCACATCCATCCACTGCCCCCTTGAACCCACGGTGCACACCTAGTGTTTTGTTAGATTATATATAAATGCTTTTGGGATATTATTTTTTACTTACCTATCAAACACTAGAAAATAATAAGAAAACCACTTATTTTCTAAGAAAATATATTTTAATATTTTCCTTCGTACCAAGCACTCTTAAGTGAAGAAGCATTTGAAGCAACATAAATAATAGAAAGCATAAAACATTAGCAATTCACTTCATTGACGAATGCAATCAAGGTAGGCATGCATAGAATTAAAACCATGCGATTATAGATCAAATCATACTTCTCAAAATATTTGTCTGTATGTACAAGTTGAATAGATTCCATTTCCCCTACATAGAGAGAGCTGACAGTATTGGGTTCTTTTCCACCTTCGAATAGATTAGGGGAAAAATTAATTTTTTTTCTTTTGAAAGAAAATATCTTTCAGCTAAAATTTCCATTTTCTTTTACTGATTCACATATATTATGCTTCAACCTTTAAAGTAAAAATCATAACAATTGTACCGAAAAAAAATAACAAACTACAACTAAGAATATAAGTTCTCCCTCAGTGATTCTATAAAATGATTTTTTTTGCTTCCTTATTTGAACTTTGATCAAACGATTGAAACTCATTATGGACAAACTCAATCTAACATTTCTCTCTTTGGATGCAAAACATGAATATGTCTGGTCAAAATGCTTCCAAGTAGGAGAGTCCATGACATCATCCCTTTCATGCTCAGAATGGGATCTCATATACTTTGATGTAGCGTTAGATGGATACAACCTTTGTAGATATGGATTTAAAGGAAAATAATATATCCTCTTATAAAGAATATTAGTTTTCTGCTTGGAATGTTGATATTTTTCTCTTGAATTGACGGTGAGCACAAAACTTGAAACTGACAGGTTCACTATGTTCACGCCAATAAATGATACAATTATTTTTGGAACAATCAATCTTCTCTATCGGCAAGCGTAATCCTCACATTAGCTTTTTGGTACTATAGAAGCCATCTGCTATCATGTTACCATTCGGTATTAATTCTGATAGAAATTGACATAACTTATGATACAATCTTTCAGAAAAATGAAGTTTTGCCTTTAGATTTACCAGAAGAGCAACGACAGATGATTGCAAATGTGCGCATTACGAAGCTTTGCGCAGATTATAAAGCTGTTGCGTTGTTTAATTTGGGCCCTCTTCAAAGTTACCATCATAAGAAGGCCCAACAATATAAAAAATCATAGACTGAAATGCATTATGAAACTGAGGATTTATAGTTTCTGCAAAAACTTCTTTGTCACACCCCGAACCTGGGCCTGGACGTAACATGGCACCCGGTGCCTGACTACATATGGTGACGGAGCAAAACTTTAGATGTCAACATGTATCATAACATACTAAATGCGGAAAATAGAACTAACACATGCTAATCTACTAAAATCTGACTGAATAAATAATTGAAAGTGCGGACTATTGAACAAAGTCTTGAAGATAAATACTGTAGCCAACAAGGCTAACATAAAGCCGACTCTGTCTATAGCTATTAATATAGTTTATGAAGCCCACTGCGGAAGTCTGATCGATTCGGGACAAGACCCTCGGCATGATAATTGGATCGATAATACCTAAAATGATTGTAGATTGATAAGGCCCCGAAAGATTGATTGTGACGGCTTTGCTCCTGTTCAGATGTACTAATATTGTTATTGTTTCCTGTTTCCTGTTTCCTCTGAGCTTAGAAAACATTGCTCTAATTTTAGCTTATGTTTGTTAAAAATTGCTTGAAATTGTCCAAACGCCTACTTGTGGCTATGGGAAAGTTTCCATATCTAAACCAAATAAACCGAACTGAAATTGTAAAAACCAAACTGAACCGAAGTTATTTTGGTTCGGTTTCGGTTCCCATTTTTTACAAACCAAAAATCGAAAAACCGAACCGAATTTGTGAAACCGAACCGAACCGACCGAACGCCCAGCCTTGCTCATAGTTTTTGGAGCTTTTTGGGATTACAAACAAGTCAATTATTTTCTCTTCAATTCCAATCAATCATCCGTAAGCATTATGATTTCAATTATCTATTTTTGTTGTTCTTTCTCTATGAGTTGCTAAATCAATTACTAAGGTAGTGAACCCTAAGATGGGTGTTTGTGATTGGGAATTGGGATTGATATCTGCATAATGGATTGTTAGGGTTTATTTATTCTTCGTTCTTCATTCATGATTAATGGTTGCAAACATTACCAGTTAAATCCATAAAATTTATTTCACTTGGGAAAGTATCAAGGGTTTGGTAAGAATAAATAACAAGAACTCAAGGCTTTAAACCTTGTTTAATAAATTCACTTAGGAATAAGAGGAATTTTCTTGGCATGAATTAACCGTTCTTAATATACACTCTTTTATATTTGGGAAAATCATAAAGAGAAATAATCTTTAATTGTTTGGAAACATTAGGGTTACACTTTATCTGACGGGGACACAACCTTGGTTTCTTTTACCATATATTACAATCCAAAGCAATTAGTCATAAACAACCAACTTTCTACAAACTCAACGGAATAAGACATTAGACCTAAATAAAGTATTATACGATTTTAGTAACCTTTTCACACCATATTCCCTGTGGGATTCGACCCCAACCTATTTGGGTTGCTATATTTGATATCGTCCGCCTTACATAATTTAATTGGTGTAACTTGAGTTGCTGAAAGCTCTCTTCACAAAAATCAGACCACTGGAAGGGAACCTCCTTCTGAGTCAATCTAGTCAACGAAGAAGCAATAGAAGTGAAACCCTTCACAAATCGATGGTAATAGCTGGTAACCCTACGAAGCTATGCATCTCAGTCACAGTAGTGGTCCTTGCCCAATCTTTAACAGCCTTAATCTTCTTTGGCTCAACCATGATCTCCTCCTTAGACAGAACGTGGCCCAAGAATGCTACAGACTTAAGCTAGAACTCACACTTCGAAAACTTGGCATAAAGCTCATTCTCCTTCAATAAACCAAGGATAATCCTCAAATGATGCTCATGCTCCTCCCAACTCTTCGAATACACTAAGATATCATCGATGAACACAATAACGAGGGAATCAAGATATGGCTTGAAAATGCCATTCATCAGAGTTATAAAAGCAGATGGGGGCATTCGTAAGCCCAAATGACATCACAAGGAACTCGTAATGACCATAACGAGTCCTAAAGGCCGTCTTCAGAACATCCTCGGCCCGAATCTTCAGCTGATGGTAGCCTGACCTCAAATCAATCTTTGAAAATACCGAAGCACCCTGAAGCTGGTCGAACAAGTCATCAATGCGAGGAATGGGATACTTATTACGAATGGTGACCTTGTTCAACTGACGGTAATCTATACACATCCTCATCGTACCATCCTTCTTCTTCACAAATAAAATAGGAGCACCCCAAGGGGAGACACTCGGTCTAATAAAACCCTTACTCAACAGATCCTGTAGCTGCTCCTTCAGCTCCCTCAACTCGGCGGGTGCCATCCTATAAGGAGGAATTGAAATGGGGCGCGTTCCCTGATCCAAATAAATACAGAAATCAATGTCGCGGTTGGGAGGCATACCCGGAAGATTAGAAGGAAAGACCTCCGCGAACTCACATACAACGGGCACAGACTCAAGGGGTGGAGAGTCAATGCTAGTATCACGAACATGGGCTAAGTAAGCCAAATACCCCTTGCAAACTAACTTCTTCGCGTGGAGAAAAGAAATGATCTTCTTTGGAGCGGGGCTCGGAGTACCCATCCACTCTAATCTAGGAATCCCAGGCATAGCTAAAGTGACTGTCTTGGAGTGACAGTCCAAGATCGCATGGTACGGTGACAACCAAGTAATACCCAAAATAATATCAAAGTCTACCATATCCAAAATCATCAAATCTACCCAAGTATCATACCAGCAAAAGTAATCAAGAAAGACCAAAGGACTCGATCAACAATAACTGAGTCTCCAACCGGAGTAGATACATGAATAGGCACATCAAGACGGTCACTAGTCAAATCCTAACCAACAGAATGATAGGCAGATACATAGGATAAAGTATACCCCGGATCAAATAAGACCGAAGCAGGTCGATGATAAACAGAAACAATACCTGAGATCACAGTATCGGATACCTCTGCATCGGGTCTACCCGGAAAGGAATAGCAAAGACCACCACCACGGCTACTCTAGCTCGACTGTGCCTTTCATCTGAGGCTTAAGAACTGCCTCTACCTGACTGGTATCCACCTCGGGAATGATGAGATCCACCGCAACCTGGCTGAGCACCGCCTCTGGCTGAAGAACCACCCCGACCACTAGATGGCGCCGGAGCCCTCGGAGTCTGGAATAGGGAACCCTGATGGAATCCAAGCTCTGTGGCCTGGAGGCTGATACACGAAAGCCGACGAACTAGAGGGGACCACAACGGTCAGCTGGACGAGAGTAAGAACCACCATGGGACTATCAGGTGCCGCAACCACCGGGTTCAGAAGGACCAGCTGACGAAGCTGTAATGCTTTGATGCGAACGGGCACAGGGGGGGGCTAAATGATAAGGCCTGGATGACGCGGCCTCTTCTCACTAGACTTTCCCAAAGATCGAGTCTTGGCAGACTCAACACTCACAGCATGATCAACAACCATCTGGAATGAAGATCCCAAGGACACTAACTGGAGACAAGCAACATGGAGTGATTACACAAGTCCACCCACAAACCTACGAATCCTTTCCTCCTCCGTGGGAATCAACTGAGCAACATACCTAGCCAAAAATAGAAATTTGGCCTCATACTCTGACACGGTCATACCTCGCTGTCGCAAATAGAGGAACTTATCTCTACGCTCATCCCTCGAAAGTGCGCGCACCTACTTATCGAAAATCTCGTGGAACTAAGTCCAAGTAAGTGGAGGTGCACCCAAAGGTCTGCTCTCAATAAAAGTCCTCCACCAAGTCTTCGCATCGCCGCTAAACTGAAATAACACATAGTCAACCCCATGAGACTCCACAATACGCATCTTATAGAGCCTCCCATGCATCTCCATAATGAACTCATAAGCATCCTCACTACGCAAGCCAAAGAACTTGGGCGGCACCATCTTCAGGAACATCCCAACAAGCTCCTGATCCTCAACGGTCAAAGGATGGACTGCCACGGGCCTGGGAGCACCCTCAGGGACTGGAAGACCACCTAAACGCGGGGCCATAGAAGCATATGGATGCATCTCCATAGTCTGGACCTGCTCGGGAGTCTGTACCCTCACTCGAGTCTGGGAACCTGTTATAGCCCGTACTTTGTACGTTCAAATATTTCGAGATAGTCGAGGAATGTCGAGGGTAAGACCGTTTCCAAAATTATATTAATGAGAAAGTTGGTTATGAATATTATTAGTATGGAAATATTGAGAAAGGTTGAGGGCGAAAGAGGAAATTCGCAAAGTGGCATCATGGGAATAATGTGGAAGGCTAGGGACAAAATGGTAATTTCACAAGGTTCAAGAAAATTCTTGAAGGGCCAAATCTTACATAAGAAGACACTTGGCCTTCTTTATCAAATTTTCAAGAAAAAGGGAAGAAAATTCTAGAAAAAGAAAGAAAAGGGGGAAAAGTATAAATATAGTTGGACTAAAGTGTACATCACAAGCCAAGTGGTTATATTTGTATTTTGGGGAGAAAGTTCTAGAAGGAAGAAGAAAAATGAAAAATTAGTCTTCCTTATACAACTTGAGAAAATTCAAGGAAAAAAAAAAGGAAATTTCTAGAGAAATGAAGAAAGGGGATCATGTGCCTATATTTTTATTTTGAGGGACTTAACCATAAATATGGATAAGTAGAGGAGGACACATATATAAAGATGAGAGATTATCATTTTAAGTGGAGAAAAGAGAGAAAGAAAGAAAAAAAATGGAGGGTTCGGCCATAGCTAGGGGAAAATTGGCCATGGAAAATTGGTTGAGAAAAATTATTTCCTACTAGTTTTCCTACCTAATGGAAGGTCCTCTACAACATGGAGTAGTTGTTAGGACAAGAAAAGCATTGATTGTGCAAGTTGGAAACTCTAGCCAAGTTGAAGAAGCAAATGGAAAAGGTAAGAGCTAACTTTCTTTTAAGTGTTATGAATGTTTGGTGCATGTTGTAGTATGGAAAAATGAATGAAAATATGGAAGCATGCATAGAATAATGTGGCCGTATAATGTGTGGTGTGACCGTGTGTGTGTATATGTGGTGTGTGATCATGCATGTAACGTGTTGTGTGGAGAGAAATGGATTAAGTGTATGTAGCATGATTGGTTGTTGTTGTTATGTCAAGAAATGAATGAAAATTTATGGAAATGTGTATGTGGTAGGTGTTGTGGCCGAATAGAAGGTGGTTTGGTAAGTTAGTGTAAATTGATTCTATTTGACATTCTAGTTGTTGTCGTTATGGATTATGTGACGTAGAATGAAAATTGTTGTCGAAGTTAATGTATGTGAATGATAATGAAATGCATGATTAATGTTGAATTGGAGGGTGTTGGACGAAGTTGTGTGTCGATTGAGTCGTTGGAGTATGATGGGAATTGAATTGAATTGAATTGAATTGAGTGGAATATTGAAATGTTGCTAGAATAATTGTTGATATTGTTGTTAATTTGGCCGGGTTGAATTCCCGGATTGTTGTTGATTAAAGAAACTAGTCGAATTGGATTCTCGGGGGTGGTATATGTACAGGGGAGATGCTGCCGAAATTCCGGCAGACCATAAGTGAAGGAACTTGAAAGGTTAAGACAAGTATATGTCGATGAATCTAACGATAATGTCAATCTTCTTGAATGTAGACTAACAAGTTGGACGAATAAGTGTAGCTAGTAAGGCGCGGTGCAGGTATGTCAAGGCTCGTCCCTTCTCTTTCTATGGCATGATTCATATGTGAGATGTGTTAAACGTTTCCATAACGATTTCATTTCCAAAAGCTAGAAGTAATGGTTTTAAAACATGATTTTCTTCTTAAAAGTTTATAAATGTTTCCCAAAATATTCATTTTTCTCCAAAATCCAAGTTTTACGATTTTTGAAAGTTTTTATGATTAAAGCAACGACTATGATTTTATGATGAGAATGATGATGCCAGATATGAGAAAACGTCTATGATGAATATGTCAAGGATATGTTCTTACCATGAATACGACGATATGAAATGTTAAGCTATTTTTGGATAATGACTATTTTAAAGGTTTCAAAGTATGTGAAATGATAGGTTATGATCTGTTTATGTTTTCCCGTGATGTTATCCTTGATTGATAGTCTCGCCTTATAATTGTTCCTTCAAGGTGAGACATGACGATCACGATTGTCCCATAATGTAATCGGAGGTTACCGACCTTGCGTCACTCCGATAGAGATTATAGCTTTCTTCGGGCTACTCTCACCATATATATAAGTATATATATATATATATATATATATATATATATATATATATATATATAT
This sequence comes from Lycium ferocissimum, assembly GCF_029784015.1. Lineage (NCBI taxonomy): Eukaryota > Viridiplantae > Streptophyta > Magnoliopsida > Solanales > Solanaceae > Lycium > Lycium ferocissimum. The sequence goes on along the minus strand of NW_026713621.1, from coordinate 20,052 downwards.
ATATATATATATATATATATATATATATATATGTATATGGGGAAAATGGGAAAAAAGGAGCGAGCGCTATAGACGCTATCCACGATCGGATGGTATCGAGCGGTGGTGGAACAAACCCAATGGTGGGGCAAACCCAATGGTGGGGGCAAACCTCGGTAAGAACGGCGAGTCCCCGAGTGGGGGTAAGTACAAGGCTTGCCTTAGGCAAATCCCGCATTGGTTTAGGCAAATCCCGCATTGGTTCGAAATCCGCATTGTCTTGGAGCAAATCCCATATCGGTTCATGTTGTCCCGGACGCGGGCTAATGATGTTATGTGATTCGACAGTGTTATGTATGTATATAAAAGTAACCATGATAAGCATGAATGACTCCGCCTTAAGAGGCACTCAGATGTACAGACTATTTTTACAGTACATGATATATTCTACAGTTCCATTCTGTTATTACTCACGAGTACAGTTTTTACCATGTTGCTACTCATAGCTATATCTCCTATTACGTTACTATTCATGCCTTACATACTCAGTACAATGCTCGTGTGACCCTGCTTCTTCGAGCCGCGTTTCGTATGCCGCGTGTGTACACCCGTACGAGCGAAGTTAGCATAAAGATGTTCCGGCGTAGTTGGCGAGCTCCGTTCGCTCTGGAGTGTAGCCGAGTCAGAGCTTGTATGCTAGGATTTCCGATTGCAGTTACAGACTTTGCAGACAGAGTTGTGGGCATAGAAAGTCAGTCGGCCAGCGGCTCCACCAGCCGATGTGTCATAAGTGTTATGTTATGTGTTTCGTATAAAAATAGATTTTGTTTGAATTGAGTACAAAAGAAAATTTCTGAAGGTTTTACTACGTTTTCCTTCTTATTAACGTAAAAGTCTAAGGAAGTCTATATGTAATAAGAGTCAGTGGGTTCGCTCGGCTCCGGTTACGGGGTCGGGTGCCCATCACACCCTAGTAAGAGCGGGGTGTGACAGAACCGCCTGGAGTAGTGGCACTCCCTACGGCATGCTGGCCGTTAAGATGAAGAAGTACACAGGACATAATATCCTGGAATGCCTGATCAGACATAACATCGGGGTGAGTCGTGTCCGGCCCTCTCCTCCCCCCGGCTTCTCGGGCTCTCTCGGTCGATGCTCTCCGGAGAAGGCCCGAACGTGTTCGCCTCTATCCAGCCACAGGGGCCCCACCCTTAGTTGGTGTAGCTCTACGTCCTCTAGCTCGGCCGTGACCTCTCGCCTGCGTTGGTCCTCTGGTGCCTGCTCCAGTAGCCGGCTCGGGCACCTCATCCCTCCCGATGGTAGAGCGTGTCCTTACCATCTGTGAGAGAATAGAAATAGATCAGATACTAATTAGAAAAATCCAGATACCAATTTGAATAAAGTAGCACGAGGGAATGAAAGAAAGTAAAATTTTCTAAATGTCCCATAGCCTCTAGTAGATAAGTACGAAGCTCATCGTACCATTCTGCAAGACTCTACTAGACATGCTCTTGTACTTATAGACCGAGTAATCTAGGGCTCTAATACCAACTTGTCATGCCCCAACTAGGGGTATCGTGCGGGCAGCTACCAATTCCCACTTCGATAGGCAAACCCTTTCCCAAATCATTCATTCAACCACAAAAAAATTAATCAAGGCAATCGGATATAAGTCTCAAACATAGATAATAATAATAATAAGAATAGTGAGTAAGTGCGGAAATAATACAACCCCAAGGAATCTAGTCTAAGGCCGTACATGAGCCACTACTACAATACTACAAGTCTGAATACGAATACATGTTTGAAAATGGAATACTGTCTCAGAATATCAAAATAAGACAAGTAACTAAGAAGAGGCATCCGGGCAACAAATCCATCCAATGCTCACCTTGGAATACTCATCAGAAGGCCTCGAGACTCAGTCACGAGGCGCAAAAGTCAATCCGGTCACAAATTCTGCACTCAGAAAGAATGCAGCAAGGTAAAATTAGTACAACAACACGTACTAAGTAGGCATCATAGGCCGACAACAGTTAGAAGATCATATATATAAGAAAGAGACTGAAAGAGTAGGCATGCTCACAATCAGATAAACTCAAATCAATCCAATTACCGAATCCAGTACCAACCACCAAGTCTAATCAATCACCTCAATTCCACCGTAAATCAGATCCACATCTCAAGAACTACTATCAAGTACGCGTATCACCAGAATCAATCTACAAGTCCAAAACAATGCCAACAATAAATATGAGATGAATACAATGCATATGTAATGATATACACACGCTTCGAGCAGAATATCTCATCGCCTCGACAGTCATGACCCATGAGGGACCGTTATGTCCATGTACCTGCTGCGGAACACACAACCCTATCCAATAGTCAGTGTTGCGGTACGTGTAACCCGATCCCAGTTAGTGTTGTGATACGTGCAACCCGATCCCAGTCAGTGTTGCGGCGCTCAACCCGATCCCAATATATTATGAATGAGCGAATACATGATAACAATGTCGACAAGAATATATAATCAATGGTGCCACACATGGACATAAATCTCACTCACAATAATCAATATCATAATCCTTACTTCCTTCCCAACAACCTCATATATGATAAATATGCTTTCCGACACTCAAGTAATCCCTAAGAATCAACTTTGTAGAATCAAACACGTGGCGACGAGCCAACAACTTACAATAAGCAACACACAAAAGAGCACAATAAGGCAACAAGCCATAAATCACAACAATACCAACCTAAGTCTTCCATCCCAACTTCATACCTGAGGGTTTACATGCTTTCTCCAATAATCGCTAACTACACGTATAATCCTCTAACTAAAGTTTAATCGAAAGGTAAGCCGTAACCTACCTGGAAAGCCGAACAGGAGCCTCGAACCATCACACCTTGGCCTTTCCTTTCCGTAACGCCTCCAAGTACTCAAAGTCTATTCATAACCGAATTCTATGTTAAAATCCATGAATAATAACACCCATATTGCTATACTTCTAGCTAGGTCAAATTCTAACCCAAAGGAATTGGGGAAACGGGGCCCTGGTGTTTCCCGCAGGTAACACGAGAAATTGAAAGATGGAACATGCAGTTCAAGCTCTAGGTGATCAAACCCACTAATCATTTGCTAAAATAACTCAAGATTAAGCCTAATTCAAATTTAAAAAAAAAAAACCCCAAATTTGGGTTTGAACCCTAATTTTTCAATCCTCAAATTAACCATTAATAATGAAAGAAATAAGCTTAACAACAAGGAATTCATCAAACTCTATGGTTATTCTATTCAATTTCACCACCAATTTCCATTTTAGAAGTCTAAACCCATTTCAAGAATTTTAACACAAGACTCATCTTCTTTAGCTAGATTCTAATGATTCTAGGCATGGAATAGGAATCTAGGAAGGCAAATGATGAAGGCTAGGGTCATAGATCTTACCTATAAGAAGAATCAGTCCACAAAAAGCTCTGTTCCACCAAAGAGTACTTAGAAAAGTGATGAGAAGAGAAGTGATAGGGTTTAAGGGTCTTAACTAGAAAAAAGAGAAATAATTCTGCCTGACTACGGTTACAGCGGTCAAGGAGCCATTGCAGCACATGTGCTATGGCCGCATAGTGCGGCTCACCATAGCGGCCTTTACTAAAAATCAGCATGCCGCTATAGCGGCAAGAGACCCACTACGACGGCTAGTCACCAATACTCCCTAGTCCGCTATAGCCGTCTCCCAGGTGCTATAGCATAACCGCCACAGCGGTTATGGCACCGTTCCAGCACCTACACCAGAACCAAAATATTCTGGTTTTGACCAATCTCATCCCAAAATTCGACTATCACTCGAGGCCACGCATATACCAAACAAATATGCACACACATAAAAACACGCTCCGAACTTATCGTGGCCTCGATTTCCCAACGGAGGTATATTTGACCAAGTTAATCCCCAATGGCCTAAAGCCAAGTTCCCAACCCAAGTTCCAAAATGCTCCCAACTGCATTGGGAACCGAACCGAATCGAACCGAACACACTACCAAGTCATAAATGACTGTCCAGACCTCTAAGAATTAGCGAAAAAGGTTTGTTTACTCAAAAGTCAACTTTGGGTCAAATGAATTCCACTTTGAGGCTCAAACCTCCAAAAGTCACTCTAAACCCTCCCGATCACCTAGGGGAAGGGTCAACAGTGGGTAAAAAATTCATTAGCACTATAACGACCAATCGGGTCATTACAAGTACTAGTATTATGTGTTGGACAAAGGATATACTTTGTAGCTACAGGTCGTGACACACGCAGAATGCCAAAGCATATTTGCATTAACTATTAAGTGCACATAACATATTTGATTTGATTATGTTGATATTCCTAAGGACCTCGTACACTCATGATAAACATGTTAATGAACTTGTTGGCTATTAAGTCTCGAATCATGCCGAATCCATTACTTGAATCGGGTAAGTTATTAAGTACGGGAATCTTTGATGAACTTACTGAACTTGTTGGCTCTTAAGTCTGGATTATTAGTGAAACTTACCCGAACAAGTTGGCTATTAGTCCGACCATATTAAGGAACTTATCTAATCTTATTGGATATTAAGTCGTGATTTTGCGATATTCATTCTCTTATGTGTTGTATCATGCATAAGCATATGGCTGGATCGGGTTACATGCTGCAACAGGTTGCATTATATGGTAAGGTTTTTGGTCTTTTAAGGTCGATTGCATGGTATTGACCTCTTATGGTCGGGAGCATGATTATGTCTTGAGAGACACTGATCAACGTGATCGAGAGGTCTGATAAATTCTGGGTAGTTTATGGACTTAGCGGTCCCCCATGGGTCACATCTTTCATACAGTCCCGGAAGCTCTGTGTGTATACGGAACATACTGCATTGCATTGCATTTTATTACTCATCACTTAATTAATTTCTTGATTGATTGCTTATCGGATTCACCGACTATCCGAATATTTGATTATCCGAATACGTGACTTACTTGGTACTTTTATATTCTTTACCTAGTTAATGGTTTGGTTCTAAGTTAAAGGCAAGCGTTAAGGTAAAAAGAGAAACTTTTATAATGCTTCACTACTTCTTTTGTTGTCAGTCTACATGAGACATACTAAGTACATGTGCTTCCCGTACTCGGTAATACACTTATAGCACTCATGGTGGTGCGCATTATGTTCGAGTTCGAGTGGAACCCATAGCCGTTTGAGTTGGAGACCATGATTTGAGGAGATCGTGGTGAGGGGCACAGCGATTCGCAACACCCTTCTCCCTCTATTCCTATATTATTCTCGTCTTTCTATTGTATCTAGACGGTGTATTTGTGCATTTCGTACTTGTATCGTATTCGTAGTGGGTCTTATACATATGACAATCCTTGATAATATTTATATTTCCTCAATGTTTTCTTTAAAAAAGACTTAGCATTTGGATATTATTTACGTGTCACTATACTTTCCTCTTGTCACTATACTTTCCTCTTAATTAACTCCAAACTGAATTGGTATATTAATGAGTTGGCTTACCTATCGGGTTGGGAATAGGTGCCATCACGGCTTATGAAATTTCGATTGTGACAAATTTAGTATCGAGCTTTAGGTTCACCGAAGTCTCTATGTTATTTCCCAATGTCCGTAGGTGCGCGGATCGATACGGAGACGTTCATACTTATCTTCGATACGCTATATGACATTTGGGAAAATTCCATTCTTTCATTCTTTATCGTGCGTATGTGATTCGACATTTAAGATCTAAATTTGTATCATTCTCTCAGCGATGGTGAGGACACATTACTGGAATTTGCACACGAATGGCTTGATAGATGTGCGTGGTATGGTACGAGATGTGTCACTGTGATAAGGACGCGTGACCAAGTTAGATTGCAGGACTTAAAGACTCAATTGAGTGGAATTAGGATTTAGACCTTTTAGTTCGGTGATATTCTAGGAAATGAGAGTTATGATGCGAAGAGTTTGCATGATCACCATGTTTTCATGTTATCGATCTCTTGAAGTTGGGGTGGAAGTGCATTTATGGTAAAGCAAGTATTTGAAAGTGAGTTGGCGATAAGAATTGATTCGGTTCGCATGGTGAGTTTGAAGATTGCCGGTTGAGGAGAGTTGACATAGCATGGATGGTTTACTAGAGGTATGATTGGAGTAGGATTGTTTCAATGTCTTCAGATTCCTATGATAGCGTTATGTCACGAGTGTTTCAACAACTAGTCAATAATTCGGGTTGGGAATAGGTGTGCTCACAGCTTATGAAATTTGGATCGTGACAAATACAAATATTTTTCAATAATACTTCATTTCAATGTGGTCATGTTGCACCAAAGTAGACATGTCAAGCGTGCATCCCGTTTTAGAGCCCAACTGGGAAGGAAAGAGATATAATTTGACAAGATTGAAAAGATAATAAAAAAAACTCACAAGTTTTCTATCTTAATGAAAACGCTTTTTTGAGATTATATGTATTAGCACGCACAAAAATTCCAATCAAAGCACAAATGCAATGACAATATTGAAATTGGGATTGCCATTCACTAGAAAAAAATAAGAAAAATATTTGAAATTGCATATGTTCTTCTTTTTTTTTTCCATAAGGAAGGTGCTTGGCTTTTTGCTAACTTGATTCTAAAAAAGAGAATAAAACATAAAAACATAAATTAACATAGTTTAAGCCATTCAGATAAAAGTTTTAAGAGCACCGTATTTTACTCTTTATGTCATTTCAGTGATAACAAATTCTTAGTGAATTTAAAGTCAATATGCTATATATATTAACTACTTCCTCCGTTCACTTTTACTTGTCCACTAGGACTTTGCATACCAGCTAAAAAAATAATAAATGAAGTGCATATTTTACCATGATACGCATATTAATTTGTATATTATTGTATTGGATTTGAAAAATAATTTGGAATGAGTAATTAACGCTAAGGCAAAACAGGAAAAACAAATTATATTTCTCTTGATATGCGAAAGTGGACAAGTACAAGTGAAAATCTATTTTTGAAAAAATTGGACAAGTAAAAGTGAATGGAGGGAGTAAATACTTAGAGTTTTTGATAAAATCTTTCTTGAAATTTATCCACGTAATTAGTTATACCCCAAAAATTGATGCACATGTACTGAGTTTGGGTACTAGGTAGCAAGCTTAGTGAAATTTGTATTGAATTTTCCCTCCATCATAACCCAAGGATGCACTTCAATACAAAGGATCAAAATTAAATTAAACCCAAGACGTAACCATAAATATCATCTATAAAACCAACAATGAAACCAATAAAGATATAATCACACAAGTTATAACAGCTGAAAAATCACCACCACATTCAAAGAATATTTAAAACAGTAACTGATAATCAAGTGATGCAAGATAGTGAGATTAGAGAGCTAAAGAAGTAAAACAAGAAGAAAGATATTCTAATTGCTCCTTTACTTTTCTTTTAACAACTGCCAAACTGCACTTTAATGTTCAATGTTCCTCCGCCGAATTCCACAAATCAGCAAAAAAGAAAAGTAAGAAGCTCTAAAAATGCATAAAAGAAATTGTTCCAAAAGGATAAATTAAAGACCATTTATATAGAAAGTATAGAGGAAAAAAAGCAAATCTCAAATTTTACTTTTGACAGCCAAATAATGAAAGAAAAATTGAAATTGTTGAATCAACAAAGCAAATACCCAACAAGCATTAGCAACAGAACAAACATGCTAAAACTATAGATGAACCAAAAAACTTAAAAGTTATTGCTAAACCACTTCGATAAAGGATGCAATTTAATAGTTTATTCGAGCCCACAAAAAGTTTCCGAAATAGTTTCATACAATAGGGTTTTAGTCTATATCAAAGTTTTTTGAACTTATATTGAAGGACCTAATAACAAGACAAAAAAATATTCACTATAGAAAACTTATTCAAGAAGAACTGAGACAATTTTGAGCAAGAGTTAAATGATCCAATATCAAGACCCAAAAGTTATTCATTGTAGATGAAGCAAACAGAGAAAATTCAAGTCTGTCACTGCGGATGACAATTGACTCGAAGTTTAGAAGGGTTCAAAAGTCACCATTATTGTCGTTGAAAAAGCGAGTTGCAACGTGTTTGTTGTTGTTGAAAGAGAATAGGTGGAGGGAAGAATGAGTCTCTTTAAACCTAGACTAGAAGGATATTAAGAAATAAGGGGTTTGAAGTGAAAAAAATTAAAAGTGTCAAAATTTTGGGGGAAGTTTAAAAAGTTGTCCAAAATTTTCTTATAACGATATGAAAATACGTCAAAATTATTGTCACCGAAAAAATAGACTGTTTGTGCGACCCAATTAGAGGGCCATGACGGGCACCCGGAGCCTAACCTACGAAAACCTCTAAACATAGATCTCATAATCATTTCTAGGTGGGCCATAAGATAGCTCATGTGCGTCATGCTCAGAAGGACATGTATCACAAGATAATGGCACGTCTTTATGTAATCATCAAATGTACTCATGCCATAAACATAAGCCAACTAGGCGGCCTAAATACTATGCCAACTATATGTACCGATAAGGATATGGAATATCTAGGTACATGTATCCGTTCTGCATTAGCCTTTATATATAGAATACAAGCATCCATAAGGACGGGGCAAGACTCCGCCGTGCCCAAAGTATACACAAAAGAAGTACCGATAAGTCAGTAGCTCCGGGATAGTTGGAGCCTTTCTGAATCTCCGCTAATAAAGCTTCTAAGGATCAGGTCCGTCTACCTGTCTACCTGCGGGCAGGAACGTAGCGTCCACAAGAAAAGGACGTCAGTACGAACAATGTACTGAGTATGTAAGGCATGAATAGTAACATAACACGAGTAATAGAACATAACATGAGGTAAGGAGATAACCTGTACATCTAATTGCCTCTTAAGGCGGATATCATGCATGCTCAACTTTTTAAAGAAAACACTTGTCATACGTGTATAACATATCCATATATAACATGCCAGCCCTCCATCCGGGCCTCCTAGGTCGGGGTAATCATCGCACGCTACCCACTAGTAGTGCTGCCCGGCCATATAGGCACGGTGTTATTATCAGCCCTCCACCCCCCACGAAGGCGAGGCTGCTTGACCATATAGGCACGGTGTGAGAAAATACATACATATACATCAAGAATGCATGAGAGCCCAATTAAAAGCAAACTCTATCGGAGGAGATGCAGATCAGTAACCTCCGATTTATTATGAAACAATCATCATCGCTATATCTCACCTTGAAGGAACAATTATCATAAAGTGAGATCAATAACAATGAATAAAATCAAGAAAATCATGAAATAAGCTCAATAATCTTATAATAACATCAAAATCATAAGCTTGGAATCTCTAGAAATAAAATCATCATCAATATCATCATAGGAAACATCTATCTTTAGCATCATAAGAACTTTGAGAATCATGAACTTCTAGCTTTTGGGAATAAGGATGTTATGGAAAACATGTATGGGTTCATAAGAAACGAATCATGCCTTTAGAAAGAAAGGTTTAGCCTTACATACCTTTTGGGTCTCCTACTACTTAATGCTTATCCTTCCAAGCTCGTAAATCTATATTCAAGAAAATTTATACTATCGTTAGGCTTATTGTTGTATACTTGTCTTAAGTCTTCAAATTAATCACTTTAAAGTCTCATCGAAAATACTGGGCAAAAGATCTCCCTGTTTATATCCCTAGCAAAATCACAATACTAACAACCAACATAACAACAACAACTACTAACATCAACATCATCATCCATATCAAAATATTCATAAAACATCTCACACGATGTTTATCAATTTCTCAACCCACAAATTCGTTATACGATTATTTAATAGCTTTATCTCCGTGAATAAATCTAAATCAATATCAATAAGGAAAGATTCATACCTTGCTCACACTAGGCCAACCGTAATATCTTTAATATCCACCTTGATTTCAATGCTAAGATTCCTAATACGATATTTTAATCGCGACAATACCTTTTATCCGAACTTAAATCCGGAGATTTCACGTAATTTGCACTAAAATTATATGAACGAAAGTTGGAGGACGGTTCCAGGAAGTTTGGGAGAAGTTTAGGGGTGTTTGGATGAAAAATGAGGGGGTAAATCCCCTTTTATAATGTTCAAGAGTCGGCTTGCACCAATTTAGAATTTGTTCGGTGCATTCGCACCGCCTTTGGGTGCGTTCGCGATGAGTTATCCCTTCTTGCTTCACGCGCATTCGTGCGGTTTGCACGGAGTTAATCCTGCTACGTGCAGACTCCTTGAAATGCTCATAATGTTTGATTCCGATGTCGGATTGATGCGCGATTTACATTGCATTGAAAACTAGACTTCTCGAACTTCAATTTGGGCTTTTATTTTACCTCAAAACTTTTCATATGCTAAAAGATATTATTTTCCCAATTTAGACCAAAATCATCGTACGAAATCTTAGCCAACTTTTCTCCAAAGTTCTAAAAACTTAATCTCCTTGATTCACTTGTTCTCCGGTCCTTCCATGACCTATTGCATGAGCTCAAACCCTTATAATCATAAGATAGGCACATATCATCTCATATATCTCGACAAGAATGTCCACAATTGAACAACTAACATCTAGCAAATCTCAACGTATAAAAACTACGAGGTGTAACATTCCTCCCCCGCTTAGGAACATTCATCCTCGAATGTTAAGCTCTTAGGAATTTTTACGAACATTTTGCCAAAGTTTCCCTATATTTGTACCACTACCATCTGCTCGTGAACAATCCAAATATATAATGCCTCACAAGGCTACAACATCAATATCTATGCTGGCCATGCACGACTAGAAATCCTTCCAAAGAACATTACATACACAGGTGTTAGTCTCTATTACGAACTAACTTACAGGAGTGGAAATAGATGCGATTTACAAACTTCATATCTTCTCTGCTTCCCAAGTCATTTCCTCTCTGTATTGTTTCTCCATGACTTTAAAGACTACGTCTTTGTTCTACGAGTCTCCTAACTTGCCTATCTAAAATGGCAATGGATACTTCTACATAGGATAATTTCTTAGTAACTGACATCATCTACGGACAAAATAGGATCTCCCCATGCACTTTCAAAGCATTGACACATGAAACACGGGGTGGACTGACTCCAAGTCCGAAGGAAGATCTAACTCATAAGACACTTGGCCTACTTTGTGCACAATCTTGTAAGTTCATATATACGGAACTAAGCTTGCCCTTCTTCAAAATCTTATTACACCTTTCATCGGCGACACTTTCAAGAATACCCAATTATTAATTTTGATTTTAAGTCTCATCGATGATTGTCGCATAGTATTTTTGAACTTTGTTGTTAATAATCGATCTTGAATAAGCTTGATCTTCTCCACCGGCTTATTGGACCAAAGTCGGGCCCACTAACTTTGTCTTTCTTACTTCGAACCATCTAATTGGCGATCTACACTTCCTTCCATATAGAGCATCATATGGGGCCATTTGGATACGGGAGTGGTAGCTATTATTAGTACGCAAACTCAATAAGCGGCAAATAGTCATCCCAATTTCTCCAAATCTAGCACATGCCCTTAACATATCTTCAAGGGTCGAATAGTATGCTCGAACTTGTCCATCGATCTGTGGATGAAATGTTATGCTAAGTCTTAACATGTTCCCAAACACTCCACCTAGAAAAGACTTCCGGAAAATTAGGCATGGTGCAATTGTGCTCCTATCAATCATAATGGATATTGGAACACCGTGAAGTTGTACGATCTCTTTAATATACAATTTGTATAATCTTCTACGAATACGTAGCTTTCATTTGAAAATGGGCTGATTTTGTGAGTCTATCAACAATCACCCATATAGAATCATACTTACGCTGAGAATGAGGCAAGACTGTAATTAAATCAATATTAATCGCTTCCCATTTCCAAGTTGGAATCTCTATAACTTGCAGTAATCCCCCAAGATTCTGATGCTTGGTTTTCACCTGTTGACAATTAGGACATTGGGCCACAAAATCCGCTATATCTTTCTTCATTCCATCCCACCAATATATAGATTTAAAATTATGGTACATCTTTATCGCTTCTAGATGGACAGAATAACGGGAATAATGGGCTTCTTCTAAAATCTATCGATGTAATCCTACAACATCAGGAACACATAATCTGCCTTGGTACCTGAGAACTCCATACAGCCCAGAACCTCAAATGGTGACTTCTTTTCGAGGAAGTGTGTCCCATAATGAACTAACATGGGGTCTTATCGTATTGGCGCTTCTTTACCTCATTACTAAAGATGACAGTGCCGGGTTGGACGTGCTCACGGTACACTTCGAAAAATTTCCGAGATTAGCATACAACGAATGAGCTAATGAGGCATGATGTATACGATGTTTGATAAGTAAGGAATTGTCACCCTAACCTTATTAGGATGTGATGGGCACCGACCCTTACTTAGGGCCGGCGAACCCTCGGACTCTTACCGCATGCAATGTCCGCCAAACTTTTAAATCCAAATAAGATAAAATACATAGCAAAATTTTCACCAATCCGCTCGTACCCTTTTAAAATCGAACAAATCTATAATTATGCAAAGTTTCATTACATAACAGGGAAAAAAACATACCCATTGATGGATAATACGGGACAACCCTCCCCACAAGCGTACCCCAAGTCGCTAACATCCTAGGGAAAGCATATCTATAAACTCAATTTTAAACCCCCCGGGAAAACAAATGGGGCAATCCGGCCACATCTTCTATAAGGGTTTTTTAATCATCGGGGTACCTATGCGGCATGAAACGAAACCCAAAAAACCGGGGGTCGATGGGGAAAATTTTTCCAGCATGTAAGGCATCTAGGGAAAAGGGAACCCAAAGCTGAAACAAACGGGACCAAAAGATAATCTTACTCAAAATAGGAAGCTTTTTCTGGACAAAAACCCCGGAAACATCCCCCTATACCAAGGAGTACGGAAGGTAAGTAAGTCGGTCGGAGTACTAAAATGCTTATTTTACAATTACGGATCGCGTATGTCGAAAGTACAGAGAGAAAATACGAGAGCGCACGCCCGTGATATCACGCGTCGGACGGAGAGCGAGATCGTGTATCGATAACGGACGAGGTCATATATCGGACGAAATATCGAACGTACGGAACTATATCGAACATACCCCGTCAGTCGGACGTACGGGCCCCGCGCGTCGGACGGTTCGTAATCGAGTCGGGCGTACGGAGTATGCCGGACGGATCCGTGATCGAAATCGAAATATGGAGGCATAATAGGCGAGCCTCGTGAAAATGAGGAGATACACGACTTTACAAAAATCGTCATCGGAGTCGAGTACAAAAAAGATGCGGACCTTGTCCGGAATATCAAATGCTTATTTTCGGACCACGGAGATTATGCATAACGGATCATATATTATCATAAGCATATCTTGCGATAACGAGCCGACCTCCGGTGGGGACGCGGTAACGAACCGGCCCTGCGAAGTACGGGACGCGGTGGCGGAGCCGGATCATATGCCATCCGGCCCGCCGGGGTCCCCTATCATCGGATCATAATATCATGTGCATAAACGAGCCCCCCCCCTTTGGGGACGCGGTAAACAATGCAAAAAAGAGCCGATAAGGGGCCAGCCGGGACGCGATGGATAGGGGGGGGGTGGGGGCACCCCAAAAACATAACGAAACGGCCGGGACGGGGTGGGGGGCTTGAGTCATGCCGAGCGGTCGTGAAAACCATACACTAAACCCCGGACTCGATGAATACGCCCCTTTCAGGCATTCAAACCAAAAACAATTTTCGTTTCTTTAAATTGGTATCGAAGTAAGGGGCTTTTGGGAAATACGAAAACCCCTCTTCGGACTTTTAGCGATGGGGGATCGTGGGTGAAGAATTTAGGGTTTTACGAGACCCCTCGTATCGGAGAATACTCGGACCGGACGACTCGTACCCCGAAGGGAACGAGTACTTTTCGGACGCTCGTAGAATACTCATATCGGAGTTATCATGTCGGAATGCTTATACCGAGAATACTTAGATCGAGAATACTTGTCTGTCGAACATATATATATATATATATATCGATGGATGTAAAGCTATCGGAATACTTATACCGAAATATTTATATCGGAATGTTTATATCAAAATATATTCAAATCGGATCATTCGTCTGTAGAAGCGTTTGTATCGGGAATAGTCAAAGCCGAATACTTATATCGAGTTGCAGATACTTATATCAAATTCGGAACAATAGCAAGGTTTCCTTAATTATCTTACGGAAATAAGGCAAATAGAAACAATACGATTAAATCTCGGTATTGGCCCACCTCGAGGATGAGTACGGTAACGAACATAAAAACGTGAGTAGATTGCATATGCCATTGAATCGTCCTCAAAGATTTCAAGGCATTCCGCTTTCATTTCAAAGTTACGGACGTTTGAACATTTCTTTACAATAAAGCGTAAGTTATTTGGTTGGGTTCTTTTTGAATGAAAAAGGGATAAATATAAGCTTTCGGATTTCTAAGAGTAGAGTCACCCCAGGAGCTCAAATCACTAGCCTATCACATCTAGGATATGCCAAAGAGAAAGAAAGGCTGGCCGCTTCATCCTTTTCCACTTCCTATCGCCTCTCAATTCAACTCACGTTTAACAAAATCTACAAATGGTCATGTTTACCAATTGTCGATAGTAAGACTTTTAAATTCAAATCTTAATCAATACTTGTCTTAATCTTCCAAATAAATCCACTTATATGCACGCGAAATTTAAATGCAGCATTTCTAATAATGCCATCACGAGATTCTATCTCGGCCAATGACCATCTGAGAAAATCGAGAATGGAACTACGACTGACAAATCAACAACGACAATACCAATAATTATTCGACAATACTTACAATATTCATATGATCCCCTACACCGAATCCTCCACTTGACAAACAATATCACAACACATTTTTATCCTCCAAATTCATAAACTTCCTCAACAATACCACATTAGCGACATTATATCGCAAATAGAATGAAAGCGACAACATTATATTCGCTTCCAAATCAGACCCATAACAATTCCAACATCAATTTAAGCCATCAAATTCTCATTTGCATCATAAAATACATATCAACAACAATTAAATTATTACATAAAACTTGATTCATATTTCATACCACACCTTGTGCCCATTCGGCCACCTTCCAACACCCTCCAATTTAATGAATCACCAAACTTCATTTCGATATAAATTCCATAGCAACAACAACTAAAATGCTACGTGAAAAATTGATAATCTTGCCTCCACAACACATGCATACACACGGCTATACCATGCAAACCTCCCATATTTTCATGAATTCTATCCATTCCTTCATACTACGGTATAAACAAGCTTTCATAACATCATAAAGAGAGTTAAATCTTACACTCTTTTCTTCCTTCTTAACCAACTTAACCAAAATGCGGAAATGATGAAACGGACGACCTATGTTCGAAACAACTATACCCGTTGTAGAGGACCCTTGAATTAAAGGAATACATGAAAATAATTTTTGGGACAAGATTTCATGGGCAAAATTGCCCCCACCTTGGTAGAATAGCCTCTTATTCTTGCTCTCTTCTTTTTTTTTTCCAACTCTCTTAACTAAAATAAAGACTTCTCTCATATATATATATATATCTTCCAAGTCATGTGAGGGGCACATGCCCCTTCTCTAGAAATTTCTTATATTTTTCTAGAAAAGATGACTTATTTTGTCATCAATTTTCATTCTTTTTCTTTTCCTTTTTTTTTTTGAACTGTGAACTCTATGTGAAATTTCCATTTTGCCCTCAACTTTTCTCATTTTTACCATTTTCCCCCTAACCTTCCACATTATTTCCATCGGTCATTTTGCAAATTTCCCTTTTTTACCATGGCCTTTCCAAATATTTTCATACTACCGATTAACTCATAAATGATATCCCTAACAACTGCATTAAAATAACTCTTGAAAACAGATCTTGTCCTTAACACCCACGACTTTCTCGAATTATCCGAATGCATGAGCTACGGATATAACATCCTCCCCCACTTTAGAACATTCGTCCTCGAATGTTCAGGATCTTATGGGGTCTTGTAGCACTTCGGGGGGGGGGGGTGTCCCGTTTGTGGTCGTTCTTCTCTTTATACCCCTTTCCTTATCCTTTATATGTATCGTAGCCGCCCACTGGAAATCCTCGGTTTATGTCATAGGTTTCCCTTGGTACTTGAGGTATGGTGATCCCTTTTGGTCCTAATATAATATAGCCTCCCTATAACTTTAAGGGCTCAAACGCAACGATAGTTCTTCTTCGACTCAGGTGTACAACATGGCAAGATTTCTTATCATAAGTTTTTTTTTTTTTTTTTACTTTAAAGTCAATACCCTCGCATATGAGATATCATACATGTTCATATACGTATACAGATAATTAGTATCGACTAACCCACAAAATACTCCCGAGACACCATTCAAGCCTATCCCGATTCCCGAGCGTGACGTGCTTTCTGTCTTTTCTTAAGTCTAGCCGTTGCGCGTTGCGTGGCCAACTTTATGGTCTCGACCGTTGTATATTCTAATTTCACTTAAGTGATTACGGTTTTTTCATTTGTCTTTACAAACTAATCTTTGGAATTTCTTGCACTGCCGGTCACCCGTCTGAAATTGCTCCCGGAACACAGACAACCTTGAAACTTTGGTGGAATTCGATGCCTTAATCTTGCTATAATCGCGTACGCTTTTCATATGGCCTTTATTCATAATACGGGCTTGTCAAAGTTTTACGATTGAGATATATTAGCGGCACGTCCTTTTTTGTATAATTACTATTTTACCCTTTTTGGTCTTCCATATCACCTTTACAAATTCTTATCATTCGAAATCTATGTCGACAAATACCGGCAATACCCTTACAAAGCATACGACTATATATCACATCCACAACGGAAGTCCGAAACTTTCATTTAGGTAGCAACGAGAACAAATATGTCCGGACTTACTCTTATGGCCTTTCCGTGTCGCCACTTGCCATTTTTCCGGTATGTAAGGGCACGTAAAAAATCTTATTTCACCGGGCTTCCTTTTTAAAACGCACGATCTAAGGCGAAAGAAGGTCAAAAATCCCTGGTCCCCGTAGCCTCCTTTTTTTAAATTGGGCGGGGCTTCCCCCAAAAAAGGGGAAATGGGACCGAAAAGGGAACCCCTGGGGCGGGGCCTGCGATCCACTTTGTCATCCCCCAACCCCTTGTTGGATGTGATGGGCACCGGGAAAAACCCACTTGGGGCCGAGCAAACCCCCGGGAAAATCTTCGGGATACAAGAATCCCCGAAACTTATTAAAAACAAAAAAAAAAAAATAGCAAAAAAAATTTTAAAAAAACTTTCCCCGGGAGCCTTTAAATTTAACAAATCTATAATTATCAAAGTTTCATTTAAAACCGGGGACATATCTTTGGGCGTACGGAACCCACAAACAAACCCCAGGGGTTTCACGCAATCCTAACATCCGTACGAGAAAACATTCGCCAAAATCAACTTTTGGCAACACTCCCGGGGGGAAATGGGGGCCCGATTTGTTCATCTTCTATAACGACTAATCATGGGGGGAAACCGTGCGGCAAAGCGCCAAGTGAAAGGGGGGGGCGGTCGGAAAATGTGCGGGGGGGGCATGCCAAAACGAGAGAAAAAAAACCCAAAAAAACGGGACCAAAAAATAAATTCCTTTCTCCAAAATACCCGGGGGGCTTGTTTCCCCGGACACAAACCGGGCCTTTGTCCCCATCCGGAAAAGGGTACGGGGGGTAAGTGGGGCGGGGGTACTAAAATGCTTTTTTACAATTACGGATCGCATGTCCCAAAGGTACGGAAAAAACGAGCGCGGGTGATGTCACGCGTCGGAAAGGAGGGCGGATCGTCGGGGTGCTCGGAAAGGGGTCATATTCGGACGAAAAAATCGAAAGTCGGGCCGGAAAATACCGTTCGGGTCGGACGTACGGGGTGGCCCGGGCGGGTTGTGCCGGGCGGAAAGTCGGGGGGATACCCGGGGGATTGGGGATCCAAAATCGGGAAATATGGGGCATAATAGGTGAAAAATCGTCAAAAAACGAAGATGCGGAAAAAACTTACAAAATCGTCATCAGAGTCAGGAGTACAAAAAAAATGCAGACCTTGTCCCCGGAAAAACAAATCTTTTTTCGGACCCAATTATATAACGGAAACTATATTATCCGGGGTATGGGGATAACGAGCCGGCCCTCCCGGGGAGGGACCCCGTGGGGAAACCCCCAAATACGGGCGCGGTGAACGGAAAAGGGCCGTGCCATCCGGCCCCGTCCCCTACTCGGATCATAATATCATTTGCATAAACGAAGCCCGCCCGCCGGGGGACGGGTGAAAAATGCGGGGGCACGATAACGGGGCACGGCCGGGCCCCCTTTAATCGTGCGGGGGGAGCCGCACAAACATAACGAACCCCGGCCGGGACGCGGTGAAAAAATGGGTTTAGTCGTCCCGAGCGATCGTGGCCCCCTTCACATAAATCCGGACTGATGAATACGTACCTTCCCACTTGAAGGCTCGAGGGAATTTCTTTTTTAAATTTTATCGGGAAATCTAGGGGTTTTAAATCGAGAAACCTCTTCGGACTTTTAAACGATCCCGGGGTCGTACGTGAAGAATATTAGGGCTTCGAGCACACTCCTTTGGGGTTTCGGATCGGACCCACCCCCCATCCCCAATTTCAGTGAGTACTTATTCGGACGCTCGTACCCAAAATCGGGGATCATGTCGGGGAAAAGGGTTTACCGGGAAAACTTAGATCGGAAATACTTATGTTTTGAACATATATATATATATATATATATATATATATTGGAAAAAGGATCTCTATCGGGAAAACTTATTCGGGAAAAATTTTTTCGGAATGTTTATATAAAAAAATTCAAATCGGATCAAAAAATAAAAAGCGTTTATATCGGAAAAAGTCCAAACCGGGAAAACTTATATCGGGTTGGATACTTATATCAAATTCGGAACAATAGCCAAAGGTTTCCTTTAAATTTTTTACGGGAAAAAAGGCCCAAAAAGAACAATACAAATTTAAAACTCGGGGTAAATTTGGGCCCCCCCGGGTCAAGTGGGAAAACGAACATAAAAAAGTGGTCGTTTATGCCATTGGATCGTCCTCAAAAATTTTAAAAGGGATTCCTTTTTATTTTCAAAAGTTACGGACGTTTGAACATTTCTTTACAATAAACGTAAGTTTTTAGGGTTTAATTCTCTTTTTAATGAAAAAAGGGGTAAATATAAACTCGGATTTCTAAAATAGGAAATCAAAAGGGCCCAAAAGCGCCCATCACTCTAGGACATGCCAAAAAAAAGAAAAAGGGGAAAAAATTCTTTTTTATATCCCCTATTTTGTACGTTGGAATATTTTTTAAATTGGGTTTCTACAAATTAAAACAAAGGCTATTTTTCGATTTGGTTAAAGTATAAGTTGTTTATGAATTTTATTGGTATGGAATATTAAGGAAATTAGGGGCTAGAAGTTGAAATAAAAAATTTTATGAAAAGGCCAAAGTGGCCGGGTGTTAAAGGGGGGACCACTGTTGGGATTTTAAAAAAAAGGGCATATGAAGAGAAAATGAGTAGTACATGTGAAGTTGAGCAAGTCCCCAAGAAGGACCCTTGGTAAAAAAAGAGTGTAAGCCCCCCAAAAGGGGCGATTTGAAAACGTCTTCGGGTGAAACGACTTCGAGGGGCCAAAACGGTATTATGAGTTTCGAATTTGGGAAAACTCCCCGAATAAAAAGGTTTTTAGATAATTGAAATATCTTTCCACCCATAGGTCGTGGGTTCACGGGCGAAACGGGATAAGGAAAATATGGGCGTTTGAAGGGAAAAGGGCGAAATTTTAACGGTGGATTCGGCCCAACCCGATTCCCCAAATCGGGTTCCGGGCCCCAAAACCCATGCCATTTTTAAATGAAATTTTATTCCCCTTTTTCTTAATTTTTAGGGCCAAAACATCCC
>NW_026713620.1:0-29934 GCF_029784015.1 Lycium ferocissimum | reverse complement strand
AACATATTGGGCCTTATGAAGTTGTGCGCAAAGTAGGCAAAGTAGCTTACGAATTAGATCTACCTCCTGATTTGGAGTCAGTCCATCCAGTTTTTCATGTCTCGATGCTTCTTAAATATGTTAGAGATCCTACTAGGATCGTCTATTAAATGATGTTCAAGTAACAGAGAAGTTAGCTTATGATGAAAAACCCATTGCCATATTAGATAGGCAAGTACGAGGCTTAGAAACAAAGAAGTGGCCTCGATTAAGATTTTGTGGAGAAATAATAATCGAGAAGAGATGACATGAGAAGCGAGATGAAATCGTAGAATCCAAATATCCAGACTCTATTTCAGCCCATGTAAGAGGACAAGAATGACGTCAAAATCATAAGGTATGTATGTTTTCCTTTTATGTATTTGGGTCGTGTGTGGCCAAATTATATTGCTATTATGTTGTGGCCCTATGAGGCATTGATATTACGGGTTGTTGTGATAGGATGGTAGTGCCATATTATAGGGAAAACTCTGGCGAAATTTTTGTAGAATTCCCGAGTGCTTAACATTCGAGGACGAATATTCGTAAGGGGGGAAGAATGTTACACCTCGGAAAATTTTTCTGTTGATGCACAGCGAATAGGATAATGAGAAGTACGAATTATACGATGTTTCAATAAGTAAGAAATAGCATTTGATGATTCTAAATAAGATTTGAAAGACATTCGACGTTAGACGAGAAAATTGCCAAGAGAAGGCCATGTATATGATAAGTATCGGAAGGGATTCAAGAGTAGTAAGTTGATGAAAACTTAATGATGTGTTGGGGAAGAGTTATAGAGCCCCTTAGATTGTTAATAAAGTGATAAACAAGTGCTAAGACGGTTCTATAAGGATTGGAGATCAAACAAGACAACGGGATCGAACTTGGTGAGCTAGGCCGGGTTTCACGGCGCCAGTTCCACGGCCAGCATTGTGTTCCACGGACCGTGGATGGGTCCGTGGGAAGCGCAGCGAGAAGACGATCGGCTGGTCGTGGAACCCACCAGCTTCACGGACAACACTAGGTTCCACGGACCGTGAAACTCCCGACGGGCTGAAATGTTCTAAGTTTATAAATGTGATTCCCACTTCATTATTTCATTTCCAACACTTCTCCACTTCTCTCTAAAGTCTCTAGGCCATCATATATATTTCATGAACAAGAATCTAAAGGAAATCAAGGGTTCTTATCATCAACCAAGTGAATCAAAGTAAGGGAACCCATTAAAGTTCATCAAAAACAAGGGATTCAAGTGAAGGAAAAATCTAGGGTTTTGCTCAAGTGAGGTGTATGCCACCAAGGTTCAATTCTACATCATCTAAGGTAAGTTTTATGATGTTTCCATTTTGTTTAAAGTATTTGGAAGTTGAAACACTTGGATTACAAAAGAATATAAGAAATGGGTGATGAATGTGTGAATATTATCACTTTTGAGTAAATGTTTGGAATGAGTTATGATTCTTGATACATTATGAATATGATCATGTTATAAATGATATTGAGAGTATGGAATCGACATTTTATGTAAATGAACGTATTGTCGAGGTATGACTATGAATATGGATGAATTGAAATGAATTGTGAAGTAAGAGTAATGTAGTTGACTAAAGGCCATGGTGATGATACTATGAATGTTATTATTGATTTTTGGGAGTTGATATATGATATGAGGGAAGTCGTATAAATAAAGGAGATGCTGTCCGATTCTCTCTAGAATTAGTCATGAATGCTAAGCTATCCATTATCTAATATGAGTATGCACTTCAATGAAGGTAGAACGTGAGCCCTGAGTAAGAACGTACAAGTGATATAATAGTTGCACGGAAAGGTATGTAAGGCTAACCCTTCTTTCATAAGGCATGATTCTTTGGCCAAATGTTTATCCTTCTACGAGTTCATGATACTCTCCAATGATCCTATCTCTAGAAGCTATTAAGCTCATGATGCTCGAATGATACGATTGTACTAAGTTCCTTATACGACGAGTAATACTCTAAGGATAGAATGCAATGAATGATGATAGTAAAAAGGCTAAAGATAGATATGAGCTTATATGTATGTGTGCCCATGAGAGGCTATTGTGACCCCCGAGCTTATATGGCCGGGTAGAATATAATGAATATGTATATATATGCATATCTATATATAACGATGCGCGCACACCACTGCAGTTAGGTACGAACAACACTGAGCCTTGGTAGGGCCAGGTATGACACTGAGCCTTGGTAAGGCCAGGTACGTGGAACACCGAACCTTCGTAGTCGGGTATGCTATATAAATGCTATGTATATGACATCAATATGAGTACGAATATGCTATATATATAACATCAATATGAGTACGAATATACTACGTATATGACATCAATAAGAGTACGAATATGTTAAGACTATGTAAGCGCCAAGTAAGGGCTATGTATATGTAATGTATTTGATATGAGCATGAGTATGAAAGGAAATATGAATACGGATATGAAAATGGCTACAAAAGGTGAATGAGTACGGATATGAATGTATGTACCCGAATACGCAATAGAAATGGAACGTCCCTATGGAAGGCAAGTAAGTGCTATGACGATGATGCTATTATCTCCCACCTTATGCTATTTCATACATTATCTATTATGCTTTCATATTGATATTGATCATGCTTTACATACTCAGTACATTCTTTGTACTGACGTCCTTTTGTTTGTGGACGCTGCGTCATGCCCGCAGGTGGCCAGGGAGATAGACTTGATCCATAGCTGTATTTTCTCAGGGACTACATAGCGGAGCTCCATTTCATTCGGAGCTGCAGCTTTTGGTATAGATTCTTTTGTGTATATATTCTTGGGCACGGCGGGGTCCTGTTTCGCTCATATGTTATGATATGACGTACCCTTCCTAGAGGCTCGTAGACATTGTGTATATGGTTAGACATATTCAGCCCTGTCGGCCTATATTTTGGACATCATTTTGACAGCCTTGTCGGCGTATGTACATTTGTATGGGCATAGATGCATTTGATGACATAGATATGTTATCGCCCAATGAGATTTGAATGATGATGAATGAGAAGCATGATTTAACTATGTGACTCACCTAGATGTGATGTATAAGTATGTTAAGGGGCGCCTGAGTGGGCTAGCACCAGGTGCTCGTCGCGGCCCTCCGGTTGGGTCGTGACAAAAGAATGTATGAACTAATTTACACCATACGATTTCCAAATATCATATATATATAGTCTTATGCTCATATCATATAATCTTCATCCTAGGCCCGGGCCTGAAATTTGCTTAGCGCGTTTGCACCCCGTAGTGGCGCGTTCGCGCTGAGTTGGCCCTTGGCCTCCTGTGCGTTCGCGCCACTCCCTGCCGCGTTCACGCAAGCTATTTTCCTAGCCTGCCATCCCAACTTGTAACGTCCATAATTCTCTACTCCGATGTCCTATCGATGAGCGGTTTGTTGCATTGAAAACTAGACTCGACGAACTTCATTTTAGGCTTTTTCTTCACTTCAAAACACTTCATATGCTAAGAGATATTCATCCCTCAAGTTGGACCAAAATTTTCACACAAAACATTATCCATCCTTACTCCAAAGTAGTACTACTCCATTTCATTCACTCAATTCCTTATAGCACCTTTCGCTATGCCTTATATACATTCTTCACTCATTAAATATACTTAATAATGCTTGCTTCTTATATTCTAAAGTGGTTTTACTTAACCATAACTCAACGTACTTATGTTTCAAATTGATAAGTGCTTCATCGAAGGTACGGGGTGTAACAATTATGGGACTCACCCTACTCTATATCTGTTAGCGGTACCCGCTCGGTTCTCCTACTTGCCATTGTCTTGCCCTTTTGGGCTTCTGTAGCGTTGCTCTTTACAGGCATCGCTGAAAACATAACACACAGTTAAGAAAAAGGAAATTTCTTATATCATGGCTCTATCGCACGATCTATGAAGAAAAAGAAGGTCATTCATTTCTAAATGCCCACAGCCTCCTGTTTATAAGTGTGGCACGCTTAACACTCATAACCAAGACTCTACTGGACAGGGCTCGGAGACACACCATAGGACGAACTGCTCTGATACCACTTTTGTCACAACCCAATCGGAGGGCCATGACGGGCACCTAGAGCTAACCCACCAGGCACCTTTCGCCTTTATATAAACATCACTAAATATGCCCATATATACACACACACACACACACACACAAGCCGGCAAGGCTATCAAAATGATATACAAAATATAAGCCGACAAGGCTGAGGGATATCTAGCTATACACATCTGTATACGAGCCTCTACAAAGAGTATGTGATATCATAAAGACGGGACAGGACCCCGCCATGCCCATATATGTACCCAAAAGAATAGTACCAACTGCACTAGCTTTGAATCAAATGGAACTCTTCTAGGCAATCTTTGATAAAGCGGCCTAAGGGTCGAGTCTGTCTCCCTGTCCACCTGCGGGCATGAACGCAAAGGTCCATAAATAAAAGGATGTCAGTACGAACAATGTACTGAGTATGTAAGGCATAAGTAGTAACATGATAAAAATATGAAGGATAACATAAGATAGAAGAACCATTTATACCTCTTGAGACGTTCATCATACTTACCCTTTCTCTAAAGAAGACCTTCCATACATATACATATACATATAATGATACCATACCCGGCCATGTAGGTTCGGTGCATCCGTAACCGGCCATAACAAGGCTCGGTGTTGTCCGTACCCAATTGCAGTGGTGTGCGCGCAATAGATATCATAACTGGCCATATATGTTATATCCCGTATTTTGTACATTGGGACAATCCGAGCTAACTGCGATAAGTTAAGGACAAGACTATTCCGGGATACGAGGTAAAGACTTTTAACCTCCGATATTGTTTGAAGGCATAAGTTGCTTATGATTTTATTGGTATGGAATATTAAGAAAAAATTTGAGGTTAAAAAGTGAATTATGGAAAGTTGACAAATCATGAAACATAAGGGGCCAAGTGGCCGGCCAAGGTGGAGTGGGCCATGGGCCACATGGATTAATAATATATGTAGATGAAGATGACAAATGAATCATATTATTCATCTTCCAACCTTAGAAGCTTATAGAAACTTGGAGAAAAAAAGAAGAAGAGAGGAGCTATTCGGCCATGGAACCGAAAAATTGAAGCCCTCAAATCTTGATCAAAAAAAATATTTTCTTCTAGCAATTCAACCAATTGGAAGGTCCTCTATAACGTGGAGTAGTTGTGGAAGCAAGTAAACCATTCGTTCTTACAAATTGCAATTCTAGCTAAGTGGGAGAAGTTGAGTGGAAGAGGTAAGGTTTAATCTTCTCTTTTATATGTTATGGATGGTTTGTCCATGTTGTAGTATGTAGAAATGAATGAAATTCATGAAATCATAAGTGTTGGTGCTTGGCCGTGTGTGTTGGGTTGTAGCTGTGTGGTGTGTGTTGTGTAAGAGTGATGAATTAATTGTATTTAGCATGTTTGGTTGTTGTTGTTGTGGATTCTATGATAAAAATGAAGGTTTAATGATTCAAGTAAAGTTATAGTCGTTTGTGGCTTGTTATAGAAGTTAATGGAATTTTAAGGTAGTTTCTTGTATTCATGAGAATAATGTTATTAACGTGTGGATTGTTGGTGTAGTTCATGAATTTGGAAGAAAGAAATGTGTTGTTGTTGTTCCTATTGGAAAGGGGAAGGTTTCGGGTGGAGTATGTGTTGGTTGGGTTATTTTGAATATTGTGCGGATTGCTTGAAATGTTCTTGAATCTTGTTTGAACGTTCTCGGATTAGTACTTGAATGTGCGAGCATTGGTGTTGCCTTGATTGTATGTAGTTGAATTGAATGTAAGTGAATGTCGTCGCATTATGTGGAAGAAGGTTGTTAACATTAGAAAGCGTTTTGAATTGATTATTGATGTTGCTAGTATGATTGTTGGTATTGTTGTTGATGATTTGGCCGAGTTAAATTCTCGGGGTTGTTGAATTTATAGGGGAAATGCTGCCCAAATTTCTGTAGATAAAGTGCTAATTTGGGATGGAATTCCTAAGTGCCTGTAACTAATGTTAGTATTTAATGACGTTATTGTAGATCTTGGGAAGCCCAAGACTTAAGTTTGGATTAACTTAGGAAGCGGACGAGGTATGTAAAGCTTACCCTTTCTTTCTTTAGGCATGTCTTAGTTGTAAGTAGGCTATGATACGAGCCTCGGGGTAACTCTATTCCTACGATCCGAGCATGTCTACGATTCTTATTCATCTCTTAATGTTGGTATTCTTAATGTAGTAGAATTATGGTCCTTATGTCTTTTGTATGATTGGATTTCAAATGTTGCATAAAGGATTTTGTTCTTAAAGGATTCTGTATCTACGAACGACCGTAACTTTCATAGACGGGCTCGGATCGCCTCGAAACGTTCGTAGAAGATTTTATAACGAATAACATCTCCAACTTTCATAGGCGGGCTCGGATTGGTTTGATACTCGTCCGTGGGCCCCCGAGACTTTTCTATGTTTGGTTCTAACGACTTTTCTAAAAGAACTTAATGTGACTATCGTGAATACTTGAGCATTGATTTCTCATGAATATCGTTTGATACTCGAGCGGTGATTTGTCTACTTATCTATCGAGTCTTCAAGATGATTTATGTGCATATGGTTTCTCACTATTCTGCTCGTGCGCGCTGTTGCTATATCTTTCACCGAGTCCCAGGCCGGGTATGTATTCGTGCGCAGTTTCACTGCATTGTTCACCGAGTCCCTCACTAGAGGGCCGGGTACGGTATATATATATATGATGATATGATGATGTGATGACATGATGATGTGATGATATGGGGATGGCGGCCAGGATGGCATATGATGATTCTATTCACCGAGTCCCTCAGTAGAGGGCCGGGTACGGTTTATATATGTATTTATATATATGATGACATGATGATATGATGTATATGATGATTTTACTTACCGAGTCCCTCACTAGAGGGCCGGGACACGTTATGCATGCATATGTACATGATGATTATTTTCTTATGTCACTCAGTCTCATAATGGGCTGGGTAAGTTATTGACATGCATGATTTATGTTTCAAAGACAAGTCTTACGGTTTCTGGTTATCATACTAATTTTCTATACTCCTTATTTCAGTATGACCTTGTTTACTGTATTCCATGCTTTACATGCTCAGTACATATTCCGTACTGACCCCCTTTCTTCGGGGGCTGCGTTTCATGCCCGCAGGTACAGATACACGTTTTGGTGATCCGCCGGCTTAGGATTCCCATTCAGCGGTCTTGGAGTGCTCCCTTGTTCCGAAGCCGATATTTGGTACAGTCCCTTTTGTTATATATGTGTACGTCTATCCAGGGGTACGGCGGGGCCCTGTCCCGTCATATGATTCTGTTATTACTCTTAGAGGTCTGTAGTCACATGTGTGGGTTGTGGGTAGTTACTGTTCAGTTGTGTTTGTGTTTTGAATGTTCCCAGGCTTATGTACGATATGTAGATGTGTATACGTGATGCCATGCCTTTATATTTATAAGTTCTTAGTATGTTTGCTGTGGGCTGGTTACAGTTAGTAGATGTGTACGAGTGTCCAGCTCGGGCACTAGTCATGGCCCACGGGGTTGGGTCGTGACAAAAAGTGGTATCAGAGCGGTTCGTCCTCGAAGTGTCTACAGACCGTGTCTAGTAGAATCTTATTTATCGGTGTGTTGTGCACCACATCTATAAACAGGATGCTACAAGACATTTAGGATGTTATCTTTCCTTCTGATCTTAGATCGTGCGATAGAGCTGTATTATCAGGATGACTCCTCCCTAACGAATTGTTATGCTTTTAGTGATGCCTCCAAGGAAAGCGACGGCGCCGGAAGGGCAAGTCGACGACGGTGGAGAGACTAGCGAGGCCGAGAGTTACTAGCGCCCGTGCTCGGCCTCGAGTTGTGCTTCCGACGGCGATCTCTGCCACACCGCCGCTAACGAGGAGGAGCAAAGGACGGCGGCGGTGCGGACCGGCGGGCGGCTCCACCGCCGGCTCCCGGGGTTCCCAAAGGTGCCGTGCCTCCGGCTCCTCGACGGGCGGAGGACGAGGGCTATGAGGGATGCGGTTCGGCCTGCGACCACTGGACTAGTGGCGGGCGGGTGCTCGCGAGCGCGGATTGGGGGTGATTATGCAGATAGACATGATAGTTTGAGAGCCCGTGACTTCCTGACTTGTAATCCCCCAGAGTTTTTCGGGTCGAAGCCCGAGGAGGATCCCCAGGAGCGTACGTTGCGGTTAATTAAGGCTTCCGAGACTGAGTCTGTCGAGTTAGCTTCATATCGATTGCATGATGTGGCGGCTAATTGGTATGAGTCCTGGGAGTTGGCTAGGGCTGAGGATGCTCCTTCAGCAGTATGGGACTAGTTTGTGGGGGCCTTTCTTGGCCGCACTTTTACGCCTCCGCAGATGCGGCGAACGCGAGTTGATAGATTCCTACGTCTGAGGTAGAATGGAAGGAGCATCCGGGAGTATAGCCTGGAGTTTGATTCATTGGCTAGATATGCCCCCACTATTGTAGCGGATATGACTGACAGGATGCATCGATATGTGATGGGGCTGGATCGTTGCTTGATTGATAGCTGTCTGGTGATGGCTTCTCAGCCCGGTATAGATATTGCGTGGGTGCAGGCGCATGCCCAGGGTATGGAGGACCGACATAGAGGGCGCGCTCGACAGATTACGACGGGAGGCGACCCCGAGAGGCTGATCCAGGCTGGTTATTCTGGGAAGTTTCGAGGCGGGCAGCCTCAGCAGTACACGGGGTATCCTTCTGTCACACCCTAATATCCCTAGGGTGTGATGGGCACCCGACCCTTACTTAGGGCCGAGCGAACCCTCAGACTCTTGCTGCACATAAAATCACGTCAAACCTTTTTAAATCAAATAGGATAAAATTCATAGCAAATTTTTTTTTCAGAAATATTTTTTCTCGTAGCCTTCAAATCGAACAAATTTATAGCCATACAAAATCAATACATAACCCAGACCGACACATCGGCTGACGGAGCCGCTTACAGACTGACAACCAACACCCACGACGCTGTCTGCAAAGTCTCTAGCACAGATCCAGAAATCATATCAGACAAACTTTGACTCGGCGATTCTCGGAAAAATGGAGCTTGCCATCTCCGCCGGAACTTCTTCTATAATGACTTCGGCTCATCCGGGTGTACCGCGCGGCATGAAACGCAGCCCCGAAGAACAAAGGGGGGTCGGACGGAATATGTACCGAGTACGTAAGGCATGCAACACAAAGTACGTAATTATAACCGAAACAGACGGGACTATCAAAGTAAATACATTACTCGAATACCGTACGCTTACCCTTCACACAATTCACACATACCGTATCTTATGCCAAAAAGAGTACAAAAGTAAGTGGTCAACCGAGTACCAAAATACTTGGTTTGCAATTACGGATCGTATGTCCGAAGAGGTGCAAAAATACGAGTGCACCGATAATATCGCACGTCGGACGGAGTGCGAACGTACGTAATATTCGTACGAGGTCATATGTTGGACGGAATCGGACGTACGCAGTACTCGCACGATGTTATATATATCGTACGGATTACAAAACGTACGTAATATTCGTATGCTTACTTTTCGGATTACGTATTATACATATCGGAATCATATGATGTTCACACAAATACGTATCCCGCCTTGCGGGGGACGCGGTGAACGTAATTATCATATGCCGAGTCATATATCGTACATGTATGTGACGTGTCCCGCCCTCCCGTGAGGGACTCGGTGGATAGACTCATCGATGCATGTCAAAATAATAGATCACATATGCATATAACGTGTCCCGCCCTCTCGATAAGGGACTCGGTGAATAGGATCGTAAATAGCGTAAATCATATGTCATATATGCAAATAACGTGTCCCGGCCCTTTGTTAAGGGACTCGGTAGGTGAAATCATGCATGTCAGAATCATGTACCAAATATACATAACGTGTCCCGGCCCTCTACTGCGGGTCTCGGTGAATAAACATAATGTGCCATCCTGGCCGCCATCCCCATATCATCATAAACATATACAGATAACGTGTCCCGGCCCGCAAGTAGGAGGGACTCGGTGAACAATGCAAAGGGAATGCGCACGAGAACATGTCCCGGCCGGGACTCGGTGAATCGAATCATACCGTAGAGTACGCACGAGAACATAACATGCCCCGGCCGGACTCGGTGAAAGATACATTGAGCTTTGCACGAGCGAGTCGTGAGAAACCATATGCACATAAATCCAGACTCGATGAATACAGACACTTACCGACATTCGGAGGCTCAGAATGAGTTTCGGGTTTTTCCGAATTAGTATCAGAAAGCTATGAGCGTTTGAAATACAGAAACCTCTTCGGACTGTTTAAGCGATCCGAGATCATACATGAAGGACATTAAGACTTGTAGAGCATACTCGTATTAGAATACTCAGATCGTACGACTCATGTCCAAATACGGATAGCGGAATACTTATATCGTACGCTCATACGGAAGTACTCATATCGGAATTATCATATCGAATGCTTATACCGAATACTTAGATCGGATACTTATGTCGAACATATATATATCGAACATTTATTCTCAAATACTTATATCGTAACACTTGTATTAGAATATTTCCATCGGAATGTTTATATCAAATATTCAAGTCGATCATTCGTACCGAAGCATTTATGTCGGAATAGCCGAACCGAAATACTCATATCTGAGTTACCAAATACTTATAACAAACTCGGAACATTAGCCAAAAGTTTCCATTAATTATCGTACGAAAATAAGGCTAATAGAATAATATACAAAGGTCTCGGGGGTTGTGGGCCCACCTCGGGTCAAATGAGGTGGCGTACCCAATTTACGTATTTTGCACTTCATAATATCATTCGTGATAGTTTTAAGATAGTCGGGTCTCATTTGTTCAAGTTCTAGGTGTTTAGACATCTTTTCCAACCATTAGCAACATAATTGATTCAATTCTACTGAAAGAAAAAGGGGCAATTTCGGACGTGGATTCCGAAGAGTAGAGTTGTCCCCGAGGTCCAAATTCAAGCCTAGTATATCTAGGACATGCCAAGAGAAAGAAAGGGTAAGCCTTACATACCTTTTCCGCTTCTTAAGCTTCTCCAAATTCGAATCCCGTTTTCTCCAAAATCTACAATTGGTCACATTTACCAAATATTAATCATAAAGTTTAAGGATTCAATCTTAATCAATACTTGTCTTAATCTTTCAAATAAATCCACTTATATTCTCCGAAATTTCGGCAAGATTTCCCCTGTAAATGCACCATCCCCGAGATACAACTCGGCCAATTTCAACAACAAATCCGAGAATGGAACTCGGCCACATTATTAACGACAATTCCAACAATTATTCCAACAACAACACCAATAACATCAGTAATCAATTTGAGAGGCAATCTGACATTAACATTTCCTTTCTACATAATCCAACAACACTCAATTCCAACTTCATACTTCCAAACTATTATCAACATTTCCATATTCATGCACTAATTCAAAACCATTCAAATGAATTTCGGAAGCATTTCACATTATTTTACAAAACATGCAAAAATTCTACCGAAACCATAATTCATCCAAACCTTCCAACCTTCGACATGAACATTCGCAACACATTTCTTACCTTCCAACCTTACTAGCAACAATCATAATTTGCACCTTACCACTTTCATTTCCATATTTACATAAACTACAATAAAGTTGCATATTTTCCTACAACAACCTTACAATAAATTTTCCATGACAACAAGAGCCATTTACCTTCTATTTACATTCCAAGGCCATAACAACACAATTAACACACTAAATAAATCTACTCCATCTCCCTTCATGAATGGTGTTACACGGCCACACCTACACACACACACATGCACACGGCTCACATACACCATATCACAATTCCATGATTTCCATTCAACTCTACTTACTATAACACTTATAAATCTTCCATAATATGAGTGAAACATGAAATTCTTACCTTTTTCCATAAGTTCTCCTTGCCAACACAAGCACTTTCTTGCCTTGAAAATTATGCCACTTTGTAGAGAATCTTGAACTTGCTAGGAATTCAAGAAAATTATAATTCTTGAATCAAAGTTGAAGGCTCGGAATTTTTTTTTTTTTCTTTTCTCTTGGCCGAATGGTATGGCCTTCTCTTTCTCTTTTTTTTTTTCTTTGTTTCTTTCTTGCTTTCTTTCTCTCCTTCTTCAAAGATGAACACCCCTCTCTTATATATATATGTGTGTGTCACATGACCATGCACATGCCTCATTTTTTTATTTCAAATTTCTCTAGATTTTTCTTTCCTTTTTCCCCCCTTTTTTTCTAGAATTTTCTTTCCTTTTTCTTTTTCTAGAATTTTCATCCTTTTAAGGATGACTTAGTTTGGTCATCCTTTTTCATTCTTTTTTCTTCACATGGCCAATATGGCCCCCTTTTGGAATTTTCATGAACCCTTGTGTGAAATTCCCATTTTGCCCCTCAACTTTTCTCAATATTACCATTTTGTCCCTAACCTCCCGCATTATTTCCACGGCCCATTTTGCGAATTTCTCTTCTTGCCCTTAACCTTTCACAATATTTCCATACTAATAATAGTCATAAATAATATCTATAACAACTCGTTCATTAAGATAATTTCTGAAAATGGTCTCGCCCTTAACTTTCCACGACGACTTTGGAATTTCCAAACGTACAATATACGGGCTATAACATCCTCCCCCCCTTTAGAACATTCGTCCTCGAATGTTCGACTGATCTTATGGGGTCTCGCAGCACTTTGGGAGGGGGGTTCCTTTATAGTTGCCCTTTCCTTTTATGCCCATTCCTTATCCTTCACCTTATTCTCCTTAGCCTTTACACGAATCCTCATTTTATATCATAGGTTTCCTTTCCGATACTTAAGAATATGGTAATTCCCTCTTTGGTCTGACATAATATAGTCTCCCCCCTTTGCGGGGGATCCTTATGCACCAACGATTCTTCTTTCCGACTCCGCGCACGACATAGCAAAATTCCTTATCATAAGTTTTCCTTTCATTTTCCGTCGACACCCTCACATGTGAGATATCATACGTGTGCATATACATATACACATATAATTAGTATCAACTATCCCACAAATACTTCCGCACGCTATTCAAGCCTATCCAAATTCCGCAGTCGTGACGTACTTTTTTACGTCTCTTCTCTAGTTTGGCTGTCGTATACTACGTGGCCTTTTATGGTCTCCGACCATCTCGTATATTCTAATTTCACTTAGGCCATTCTGGTTTTTTTCATTTGTCTTTTACATACTAATCTTTGGAATTTCTTGCATACTTCCCGGGTCACCCATCATGAAATTGCTCCCACCCGAGCACGCTTAACCTCGCAACTTCGACGGATTCGGTCCCCTAATGCGGTGTAATCACGTCCACTTTCACACATGACCCTTATTACATAATCCGGAGCCGGTCAAGGCTTCACGATTCCGAGGCATGCTCGTAGCACGTCCTTTCTTGTACATTTACTATTTTACCCTTTTTGATCTTCCATACTACCTTTACCAATTCTTATTAGCCGAAATCTATACACCGCGAATGCCATCAATACCTTACAGAGTATATAACTTCATATCACACTTTTGCCATCCAGAACTGTCGGTCTCGGGTAACTGATCAAATATATCCACACTTACCTCCTTTCGTCGTATGTAAGGCTTACAGATGGAATTTCTTATTTCATTCTCCTATGACTGGCTCTATCGCACGATCTATGACGAAAGAAGGTCAACAATTCCTAGATGCCCCGTAGCCTCCGTGTTTATAAATGTGGCGCGCTTCACATCATAAACGAGACTCTACCTAGGACACGACTTTGCAGACAACCCCACGGACAGACCTCGCTCTGATACCACTTTGTCACACCCTAATATCCCTAGGGTGTGATGGGCACCCGACCCTTACTTAGGGCCGAGCGAACCCTCAGACTCTTGCTGCACATAAAATCACGTCAAACCTTTTTAAATCAAATAGGATAAAATTCATAGCAAATTTTTTTCAGAAATATTTTTTCTCGTAGCCTTCAAATCGAACAAATTTATAGCCATACAAAATCAATACATAACCCAGACCGACACATCGGCCCGACGACGAGCCGCTTACGGCCGACAACCAACACCCACGACGCACATCGTTCGCAGTCTCTAGCACGGATCCGGTAAATCATATCGGACAAACTTTGACTCGGCGGTACTCCGGAAAATGGAGCTTGCCATCTCCGCCGGAACTTCTTCTATAATGACTTCGGCTCATGCGGGTGTACCGCGCGGCATGAAACGCGACCCCGAAGAACGAGGGGGTCGGTACGGAATATGTCGAGTACGTAAGGCACGCAACACAAAGTACAGAATTATAACTGAAACAGACAGAACTATCAGGTAAATACATTACTCAGAATACCAGACGCTTACCTTCAAGCACAATTCACACATACCTGTCTCTTATGCCAAAAAGAGTACAGAAAGTAAGTGGGTCAACGAAGTACCAAAATACTTGGTTTGCGATCACGAATCGCATGTCCGAAGAGGTGCGTAAAATACGAGTGCACCGATATCCGCGCACGTCGGACGGAGTGCGAACGTACGAATATTCGGACGAGGTCATATATGGACGGAATTCGGACGTACGAAGTACTCGGGACGATGTTATATATATCGACAGATTACAAAACGTACGAATATTCGGATGCTTACTTTTCGGACACGTATTATACATATCGAAATCATATGATGTTCACACACGGATACCGGATCCGGCCCTTTGCGAAGCGGACGCGGTGAATGTAATTATGATATGCCGAGTCATATATCGTACATGTATGTGACGTGTCCCGGCCCTCCTGTGAGGGACTCGGTGGATAGACTCATCGATGCATGTCAAAATAATAGATCACATATGCATATAACGTGTCCCGGCCCTCTGATAAGGGACTCGGTGAATAGGATCGTAAATAGCAGAATCATATGTCATATATGCAAATAACGTGTCCCGCCCTTTGTTAAGGGA
The DNA here is from genome assembly GCF_029784015.1 of Lycium ferocissimum. Lineage (NCBI taxonomy): Eukaryota > Viridiplantae > Streptophyta > Magnoliopsida > Solanales > Solanaceae > Lycium > Lycium ferocissimum. Next base: position 14,785 of record NW_026713620.1, on the reverse strand, counting down.
CTCGGTAGGTGAAATCATGCATGTCGAATCATGTACCAAATATACATAACGTGTCCCCTCACTGCGGTCTCGGTGAATAAACATAATGTGCCATCCTGCGCCATCCCCATATCATCATAAACATATACGGATAACGTGTCCGGCCCGCCAGTAGGAGGGACTCGGTGGTGAACAATGCGGTGGAATGCGCACGAGAACATGTCCTGGCCGGGACTCGGTGAATCGAATCATACTTGTACGCACGAGAACATAACATGCCCGGCCCGGGACTCGGTGAAAGATACATTGAGCTTTGCACGAGCGAGTCGTGAGAAACCATATGCACGTAAATCCGGACTCGATGAATACGGACACTTACCGACATTCGGAGGCTCGGAATGAGTTTCGGGTTTTTCCGAATTAGTATCGAAAAGCTTATGAGCGTTTGAAATACGAAACCTCTTGGATTTTTAAGCGATCCGAGATCATACATGAAGGACATTAAGACTTGTAGAGCATACTCGTATTAGAATACTCGGATCGACGACTCATGTCCAAATACGGATAGCGGAATACTTATATCGACGCTCATACGGAGTACTCATATCGGAATTATCATATCGGAAATGCTTATACGAGAATACTTAGATCGGGATACTTATGTCGTAACATATATATATCGAACATTTATTCTCAAATACTTATATCGAACACTTGTATTAGAATATTTCCATCGGAATGTTTATATCAAATATTCAAGTCGGATCATTCGTACAGAAGCATTTATGTCGGAATAATAGAACCTGAATACTCATATCGAGTTACCAAATACTTATAACAAACTCGGAACATTAGCCAAAAGTTTCCATTAATTATCGTACGAAATAAGGCTAATAGAATAATATACAAAGGTCTCGGGGGTTGTGGGCCCACCTCGGGTCAAATGAGGTGGCGTACCCAATTTACGTATTTTGCACTTCATAATATCATTCGTGATAGTTTTAAGATAGTCGGGTCTCATTTGTTCAAGTTCTAGGTGTTTAGACATCTTTTCCAACCATTAGCAACATAATTGATTCAATTCTACTGAAAGAAAAAGGGGCAATTTCGGACGTGGATTCCGAAGAGTAGAGTTGTCCCCGAGGTCCAAATTCAAGCCTAGTATATCTAGGACATGCCCAGAGAAAGAAAGAAAGGGTAAGCCTTACATACCTTTTCCGCTTCTTAAGCTTCTCCAAATTCGAATCCCGTTTTCTCCAAAATCTACAATTGGTCACATTTACCAAATATTAATCATAAAGTTTTAAGGATTCAATCTTAATCAATACTTGTCTTAATCTTTCAAATAAATCCACTTATATTCTGCCGAAATTTCGGCATCATTTCCCCTGTAAATGCACCATCCCCGAGATACAACTCGGCCAATTTCAACAACAAATCCGAGAATGGAACTCGGCCACATTATTAACGACAATTCCAACAATTATTCCAACAACAACACCAATAACATCAGCAATCAATTTGAGAGGCAATCTGACATTAACATTTCCTTTCTACATAATCCAACAACACTCAATTCCAACTTCATACTTCCAAACTATTATCAACATTTCCATATTCATGCACTAATTCAAAACCATTCAAATGAATTTCGGAAGCATTTCACATTATTTTACAAAACATGCAAAAATTCTACCGAAACCATAATTCATCCAAACCTTCCAACCTTCGACATGAACATTCGCAACACATTTCTTACCTTCCAACCTTACTAGCAACAATCATAATTTGCACCTTACCACTTTCATTTCCATATTTACATAAACTACAATAAAGTTGCATATTTTCCTACAACAACCTTACAATAAATTTTCCATGACAACAAGAGCCATTTACCTTCTATTTACATTCCAAGGCCATAACAACACAATTAACACACTAAATAAATCTACTCCATCTCCCTTCATGAATGGTGTTACACGGCCACACCTACACACACACATGCACACGGCTCACATACACCATATCACAATTCCATGATTTCCATTCAATTCTACTTACTATAACACTTATAAATCTTCCATAATATGAGTGAAACATGAAATTCTTACCTTTTTCCGATAAGTTCTCCTTGCCAACACAAGCACTTTCTTGCCTTGAAAATTATGCCACTTTGTAGAGAATCTTGAACTTGCTAGGAATTCAAGAAAATTATAATTCTTGAATCAAAGTTGAAGGCTCGGAATTTTTTTTTTCTTTTCTCTTGGCCGAATGGTATGGCCTTCTCTTTCTCTTTCTTTTTTTTTCTTTGTTTCTTTCTTGCTTTCTTTCTCTCCTTCTTCAAAGATGAACACCCCTCTCTTATATATATATGTGTGTGTCACATGACCATGCACATGCCTCATTTTTTTATTTCAAATTTCTCTAGATTTTTCTTTCCTTTTTCCCCCCTCTTTTTTTTTCTAGAATTTTCTTTCCTTTTTCTTTTTCTAGAATTTTCATCCTTTTAAGGATGACTTAGTTTGGTCATCCTTCTTCATTCTTTTTTCTTCACATGGCCAATATGGCCCCCTTTTGGAATTTTCATGAACCCTTGTGTGAAATTCCCATTTTGCCCTCAACTTTTCTCAATATTACCATTTTGTCCCTAACCTCCCGCATTATTTTCACGGCCCATTTTGCGAATTTCTCTTCTTGCCCTTAACCTTTCACAATATTTCCATACTAATAATAGTCATAAATAATATCTATAACAACTCGTTCATTAAGATAATTTCTGAAAATGGTCTCGCCCTTAACTTTCCACGACGACTTTGGAATTTCCAAACGTACAGTATACGGGCTATAACACCTTCTCCGCCAGCATAGAGTGCACCCCCGCGGTTCCCGGGTAGGAGATTTGACAGCACGGGGTATTCAGGAGCCGGTCAGAGCTCCAGGGCTTCAGGTTCACAGATGCATAGGAGTTCGAGTTAGTCGAGGCCACCTTTGCCTCGGTGTTCTCGTTGTGGTAAGCCTCATTTTGGGGAATGCCGTTTTGCTACTGGTGCTTGCTTTTCTTGTGGCCGTCAAGGCCATATTATGAGGGAGTGCCCGTACAGGGATAGTCCAGGTGGTGCAGCTCAGCCTACTGGGTCAGTTGCTGGTTCGTCTTCTTCTGTAGCCATGCGCCCTACGGGGCAGGGTATGCCGACACCGGCAGGCTGCGGTAGAGGTCGTGGCGGAGTTTCCAGTCCTAACGGTCCTCCGAACCGCATCTATGCTTTGGCTAGTAGACAGGAGCAGGAGGCATCACCAAATGCGGGTACAGGTACATGAGTCCTTACTGGAATATTTTTATGTATGTGTAATTGCTGTATAAGTGTCACTTAATAGCGGTAAGCAGAAATCCAAAGGCCGATAGCCAAGTATTTATAGGTAACGGCGACCAAGGTGTGTCCATCACCATTGGGAACCTGGAAGTCTAAGACGGAAAGTAGTTGTACCCATAGGTGAAAAGTGAATATTGAGTATTGAAAAATGGCTAGAATAGTGATTGTGGAGTCAGAAGAGGAAGAAACCCTTTCTAATTTGGAGGGAGATGTGTTATGAGAACGTTTCGAAATCTGTTAAGACTTCAATTTACTCCAGATTATGTGATGAAGGTCACGCGGTGAGGTGGATGCGATCATACTAGTATTAAAGCATCGTATTTCATCAAAGTTTCAAGGTTAAGCGTGCTAGAGTGGAGAAATTTCAGGATGGGTGACCCCCTGGGAAGTATACTAAAAAGTCCCATAAAGTCAGACACAGGAGAGCCAAATAGGAAGCTAGGGTAGCCTAAAGGGAAATTAGAATATACAGAGTGGGCGAAAACCTTAAGAGCTCGCGTAGGCCGGGGCGGACGAGACAATGAAGAAAAAGAAGGTGCATCCCAGCTCTAGAATTAGGGTGAATTTGAATAGTGTTTGGAAATATTTTGTAAGCGAGATAGTAGTAATTATGTCTATATAGGTATGCACGTGATATTCCGTACATGGCTATATCAGCGGATATGTGTATTCCGGCAACCAACGTGGCGGTATATGGAAGGCGTTAATCGGACAGGGTAACGAAGTTCAAGTGAAAAGAAAAATAAATGGCAGAAATGGTACAGGGTAAGTTGATGTTGTTTTCACCATAGGATAAGCTTGGGTAGCACTAACACAATGATATTTGGAAAAGAAAGAAAGTGAGTAGATGAACGGCAAGGGGATCAGAATGTCGGAGTAAAAGTGCCGCCTAATTGAGATTGGAAAATGCGGACATAGGGCAAAGTATAATCGGGTAATAGTATAAGTACACCCCTTAAAGGGGGAAGCGGGTGCGAGAGATGCAAGTGCAAGATAGTGCTGAGAAGAAATTGTAGAGATCTTGAACAACATGACAATAGAAAGTGGAGACTTAAAGGAGAATACGACAAGAGGATGATAACAAGTAACTTACAGAGACATCGTGAAAGGTAACACTGCTGTGCTGGATTAGAGACTAAGATGTGGGCAATAGGGTTGTTCGCTAATGATACTGTGACCTATAAGTAGCAAGGGAGAAAGATAGAAAACCTCCTATAGTAAGAAGTGAGAACATCAAGGAGTGAATAAAGGAAGGGAAAAGAGTATGATACGATAGGCTACAAGCGAATGTTACGACGGAAGGAATACGTGAAGTAGAATGAATCAGGAGAAGGAAAGACCGTGACTAAGATTGAATATACTTTATACAAGTCGTACAAGAGTAGTTATGTTACCTATGAATATTTATATGCTAGGGATGAGACCAATCGAATGCTTAATGAGAAAAATTTGGATTCAGTAATAACAATATGGTTGCGAGATTTTGGATACATTAAGGAAAGATGTAAAGGTGGTTTAAGCTAAATTACCGAGATAGAGTTAGTATTGAGGATAAACAGGACATGGCTATGGTTGAACTAGAGATCTATTCCAATACTGATTGTAAGAGAAGAGCGGTGAAGACAAAGTAAAACATAAGGACTGGTGAAGCCACGCTAAAATATTTTTGGGATAATTTGAGCACCTTCGCACATTTTTATAAAGATTGCAACATAATGTGTGACCGGAAAGTTGAGAGCAAGATCTGAGCAAAGGGACGATAGAAGAGTTCGAATTAAAGATAAAGAAATGACCCGAGACAGTGTGCCTAGAATGTTACAGGTTCAGTAAAGAGGATTATAAGATTAAGCAAGATGATCAGAACTAGCGGGCTACCAGCAGCTCAGAGACGACAGAAATCATATGACGACAATCGGCGTCGACACTTAGAATTCCAGATGGGCGAGTGGCTATGCTTGAAGATATCACCCATGAAAGATGTAATGATATTCGACAAGAAGGAGAAGTTTGACCCGAGATATATTGGACCTTATTACATTGTTCGTAAGGTAAGAAGGTCACGTACTAAAGACATGGATTTTGTTAAGGTACTGTGGTGAAGCAATAACAGGGAGGAGATGATTTGAGAAGCTGAAGAGGAGATGAAGAAGAAATATAATTGGTAGATGAGGCTGCATACTATAGTAATAAAGGAAACCCCCCGAGATTCTTATAAGACCTTATGAGACTAGTCTAACATTCGAGGACGAATGTTCTAAAGGGGGGAGGGATGTTATATCTCATATTTTGTACATTGGGACAATCCGAGCTACCTGCGATAAGTTAAGGACAAGACTATTCCGGGATACGAGGTAAAGACTTTTAACCTCCGATATTGTTTGAAGGCATAAGTTGCTTATGATTTTATTGGTATGGAATATTAAGAAAAATTTGAGGTTAAAAGTGAATTATGAAAAGTTGACAAATCATGAAACATAAGGGCCAAGTGGCCGGCCAAGGTGGAGTGGGCCATGGGCCATGGATTAATAATATATGTAGATGAAGATGACAAATGAATCATATTATTCATCTTCCAACCTTAGAAGCTTATAGAAACTTGGAGAAAAAAAGAGAGAGAGAGCGGAGCTATTCGGCCATGGAACCGAAAAATTGAAGCCCTCGGAAATCTTGATAAAAAAAAATTCTTCTAGCAATTCAACCAATTGGAAGGTCCTCCTTTAACGCTGGAGTAGTTGTGGAAGCAAGTAAACCATTCGTTCTTGCAAATTGCAATTCTAGCCGTGGGAGAAGTTGAGTGGAAGAGGTAAGGTTTAATCTTCTCTTTTATATGTTATGGATGGTTTGTGCATGTTGTAGTATGTAGAAATTAATGAAATTCATGAAATCATAAGTGTTGGTGCTTGGCGGTGTGTGTTGGGTTGTAATATGGTGTGTTGTGTGTTGTAAAGAGTGATGAATTAATTGTATTTAGCATGTTTGGTTGTTGTTGTCGTGGATTCTATGATGAAAATGAAGGTTTAATGATTCAAGTGAAGTTATAGTCATTTGTGGCTTGTTATAGAAGTTAATGGAATTTTAAGGTAGTTTCTTGTAGTCATGAGAATAATGTCATTAATGTTTGGATTGTTGGTGTAGTTCATGAATTTGGAAGAAAGAAATGTGTTGTTGTTGTTCCTATTGGAAAGGGGAAGGTTTCGGGTGGAGTATGTGTTGGTTGGGTTATTTTGAATATTGTGCGGATTGCTTGAAATGTTCTTGAATCTTGTTTGAACGATCTCGGATTAGTACTTGAATGTGCGAGCATTGGTGTTGGCTTGATTGTATGTAGTTGAATTGAATGTAAGTGAATGTCGTCGCATTATGTGGAAGAAGGTTGTTAACGTTAGAAAGCGTTTTGAATTGATTATTGATGTTGCTAGTATGATTGTTGGTATTGTTGTTGATGATTTGGCCGAGTTAAATTCTCGAAGTTGTTGAATTTATAGGGGAAATGCTGCCCAAATTTCTGTAGATGAAGTGCTAATTTGGGATGGAATTCCTAAGTGCTTGTAACTAATGTTAATATTTAATGACGTTATTGTAGATCTTGGGAAGCCCAAGAATTAAGTTTGGATTACCTTAGGAAGCGGACGAGATATGTAAAGCTTACCCTTTCTCTCTTTTAGCATGTCTTAGTTGTAAGTAGGCTATGATACGAGCCTCGGGGTAACTCTATTCCTACGATCCGAGCATGTCTACGATTCTTATTCATCTCTTAATGTTGGTATTCTTAACGTAGTAGAATTATGGTCCTTATGTCTTTTGTATGATTGGATTTCAAATGTTGCATAAAGGATTTTGTTCTTAAGTTGCAGTATCTACGAACGACCGTAACTTTCATAGACGGGCTCAGATCGCCTCGAAACGTTCGTAGAAGATTTTATAACGAATAATATCTCCAACTTTCATAGGCGGGCTCGGATTGGTTTGATACTCGTCCGTGGGCCCCCGAGACTTTTCTATGTTTGGTTATAACGACTTTTCTGAAAGAACTTAATGTGACTATCGTGAATACTTGAGCATTGATTTCTCATGACTATCGTTTGATACTCGAGCGGTGATTTGTCTACTTAACTATCGAGTCTTCAAGATGATTTATGTGCGTATGGTTTCTGTTCTCTGTCGCGCGAGCTGTTGCTATATCTTTCACCGAGTCCCGGGCCGGTATGTATTCGTGCGCGTTGTTCGCATTGTTCTCCGAGTCCCTCACTGGAGGGACGGGTACGATAGATATATATATGATGATATGATGATGTGATGACATGATGATGTGATGATATGGGGATGGCGGCTTGAAGGATGGCATATGATGATTCTATTCACCGAGTCCCTCAGTAGAGGGCCGGGTACGGTATATATATGTATTTATATATATGATGACATGATGACATGATGTATATGATGATTTTACTTATTGAGTCCCTCACTAGAGGGCCGGGACACGTTATGCATGCATATGTACATGATGATTATTTTCTTATGTCACTCAATCTCATAATGGTACGGTGTTATTGACATGCATGATTTATGTTTCAAAGACAAGTCTTACGGTTTCTGGTTATCGTACTAATTTTCTATACTCCTTATTTCCGCATGACCTTGTTCTTGTATTCCATGCTTTACATGCTCGGTACATATTCGTCTTGACCCCCTTTCTTCGAAGTCGCGTTTCATGCCCGCAGTACGATACACGTTTTTGTGATCCGCCGCTTAGGATTCCTATTCAGCGGTCTTGGGTGCTCCCTTGTTCGGAGCTTGGGCTTGGTACGATCCTTTTGTTATATATGTGTACGTCTATCCGGGGGTACGGCGGGGCCCGTCCCGTCATATGATTCTCGTTATTACTTTTAAGTGTAGTCGCATGTGTGGTTCTTGGTAATTCTTTTGTTGATTGTGTTTGTGTTTTGAATGTTTTCAGTCTTATGTACGATATGTAGATGTGTATACGCGATGCCATGCCTTTCTATATATAAGTTCTTAGTATGTTTGCTGTGGGCTGATTACAGTTAGTAGATGTGTACGAGTGCCCAGCTCGGGCACTAGTCATGGCCCACGAGGTTGGGTCGTGACAATATAGGATCGGTGTCACAACATAGCTTCATATGTTTACATATATCTATATATGGGAATACATAAGTAAGAGCAACATCATCATCATCATTATCATCACTATATCTTTCCCTAAAGGGTCAACTTATCATAAGACAAGATCGACGACGATAAACAAGATCAACAAAATCATGAGAACTCTGAGAATCTTGAGCTTCCAGCATTTTTAGGAATAGGACATTTCAGATATCTTAAATGGATTCATAATAAGGAAATCATGCCTTTAGAAAGAAGGGTTAGCCTTGCATACGTTTTCGCCTTCTTAACTACTTAACGTTCTCCTCCAAAATCCAAAAAATCTACATTCAAGAGGATTCATACAATGGTTAGGTCTCAAAGACACTCTTAAGTTCAAACTAGTATAATTTGTGAGCTAGCGAAAATTGGGCAGCATTTCCCCTATTTCATCTACTTCTACCAAATTCCAAAACAACTCCCAATCAACAATGATATTATCAACAATACCATAATTAAGAGACATCATTCAAGTTATGCTTCATTCAATCCCCAAAACTCCCTTTCATAATCACCCATAACAATAAGTTCAACACCACTCTGTATACACTTGTATACAACACTTACTCATCATCATTATTACCACCCACAACAAGATTATACTCATAAAATGCCAAATTTTTTAACTCAAGTTAATTTATAGCTCAAAATATCCTCAAATTCATATTTGAACTCTAAATATCCTCAAATTCATATTTGAACTCTCTTTTCATTTTTTCTCCTTCAACCAAGTTGTATAACAATCAAACAACCCTAACTACATGTAATAGATGTAAAAACTTACCTTAATCACACAAGAACAAGCCTTGGATCAAATTACTCCACTAGAGTGAAACCTAGTAAGCTTTCTAGCACTTGAATCTCTTAATCCTCTTGGGTTTGGTATGGATTAGTACATAAACTTGGGAAGAGGGTTTTGGAGAGCTCTAGGGTCTGAAATGGGGAAATAATGAATCCAAATGGGGAAAAACAAAATATATAAAGTTTCACTTAAAATCCCGCCGGCAACTTTGACAGCCATTTTGACGGACCGTCAAACATCCTGCGGTCCGTCAAATGGACCGTCAAATATGCCCAACCAAATAGACCTCTCTCCGGACCATTTCATGATGATGGCTCCACCATTTGACGGGCCATCAAACATCCTACGGTCCGTCAAATGGATCGTCAAAATGCCCCTTCCGATAACTTGCTCTCTTTGATTCGTTCTAACCTCTAATCCTTCCTATCCTTATTGAACCTTCTTGGCACTTGGGTAAAAATTCATTAACCATCTAAGGGGCCCTATAGATCCCCCCTCAAGGCATTACTAAACAATGTATAACTCAAATGATGCAAAAATCTTCCCAAAGCATGACTCAAATTCCAATTCCTTCGACGAACTCACTTCCACCAATTCATATGACTCCAAAACCTTAAGGTATGCACCTAAAGTTATCAAATACCCTCCTTAACATTATAAGGACTTCATGTCTACTTTAGGCTTGCGTTAGTCTACTCATAATGCAATGACACGAAATTTTCAAGATGTACCAAACAGGGAATGAACTATGTATAGATTAGAATCTACCTTCAGTGAGGAGTAAAACCCGTAGCCTTAGTAAATCACCACTTACTATTCTTGGAAACTATTTTTGTGTTATGTGGGGAATGGGTACGAAATGTGGAATAATAAACACAGTTTCTGCTGCAGCAGTCAATGATTCGCTACGACTGTCCTGCTATGGCGAACCTCATTTAATTTTCCCTCTCCCGCGGCGGTGACCACCTCTCCGCTATGGTAGACTCACTACAGCGGAACTACCACCGCTGCAGCGGCCCATATTGACCAGTAGCTCTAGTTTTTCCACTAGTTTTTCACCCAAAAATCCCAACACCAATCTGAGGCCCTACAGTCGAAAACCAAACATGTACATATACATAAAAACACGCTACGGACTCATCTGTGGCCTCAGAATTCCCTACGAAAGTCTAGTTTACTAAGTCACCCCCTCCAAACATAAATGAAGACAAGTTTTAGACAATACACGACACAACCAACACAAGTTTCAGTTTTTAGTTTTCTAACTTTTGAGTTCCCATTAAGTTCATTTCTATTCTCGGGAAGGTACTAGAAAGGGTAAAATGGTCAAAGCACCCATAACGACCTAGCGAGTCATTGCATGTTTGCAGCCTGTTTACTTGACTTGATTGATCTTCTTGCCTTGTACGTCTATTCCTTGAATCTTGCAGAGTTTTCCATCTAAGTTTTCCTTGTCTGTCTTCTTGATTTAAGATATTCGAAGAGAATATCTTTCTTCTTTCCTTATGATTGTGTCCACCGTATGGAGTGTGCATCCTTTTCATTTTTGGTTCCTACACGATAACAGCATCATCATTAAAATAATGTTACTGTGGTAAATTATCAAGGCTAACAATCTCCCCCTTTTTGATAATGACAATAAAAAAGGAGTGTGACATTTTACTTTCCTGGAGAATGTGGTACTCCCCCTAATTTATTGCATTTGTGCTCCCCCTGAGATGTTGACTGGTTGACTACTGCTTCTTCTCCCCCTTTGACATCATCAGAAAGGAAAACACACATATACAGGCACAGAGAAATTGCATAGTAAATAATCACATAGCAAATCAGCTACTAGAACCTAAAGTAAACCACATAGTTAGTGATGACACAAACAATGCTCATAGTTTTAACGAAACAGACATGAAAAGTCTTAACAAAAGAAAGATTTATCCAATTATTTAACCAGATGGGGAATTAGCTAGCCCTTTTCCTGAAGTACTTGAGAGTGTTGATAACTCTCTTAGAAAAAGAGTTGTAGGAGGACTCAATGATGTGGGAAAAGGTTGAGTATGAGTTTTGGACACCCACAGTAAGTTCAATGTTTGAGTTCATGGTTCCTCTGTTCAGAGTGTCGATTCTTGATCAGCTTGTTGACAGTTTTGACTCCCACTTTTTGATTTCCTTCTATGCTAACCCGTAACTTCTCAACATCAGTACCCACTTCCATAAAGGAACTCAGCACTTTATCAAGAGTTTCTTGAATCTTCTGCAGGTGACCTTCCACTACGACAAGATTTTGTTTCGACTCCTTTAAAATGTGAGAGATGATCATTCCATAGGGAAGGTGTTACACCTCAAAAATTTCGTATGTGTTGCCTTGTGGGTAGGATAATGTGAGCTTAAGGTGATTATGAAATCCCTATGGGGTTAAGCGAAGGATTAGATAGCTTGAGGTGCATACAATAAGATTTCGAAGTTATATGAATATATGAAGTTTAGTTTGTTGAAGGGAGCGAAATGTAAGTCGTGTTCAGAAAGGTTCCGCTATGATTGAGCTAATGTTTATGTGGTGATGTCTTGAAGGGCTGCTATAGAGCCTATTGTATGGTTAATGAAGTATTATACAAGTGTTAAGAAGGTTCCATAAGTATTAGAGATCAAACGAAACGACGGAAACCATTTCAGGGAAGTGGAGTTATACAACCACTTATACGGTCCGTATAACTTTATACGATCCGTATAAGGGGTCCGTATAACTCCTAGCAGGGAGATGATTTTCATGGTGGTGAACCACAGCCACTTATACGGACCGTACAATGTTATACGGACCGTATAAGTGTCCGTATAGTATCCGTCGGGCAGATTTTCAAGTTTTGTAAAAATAGATGCCTTGGGTTCTTTTATTTTATTTTTCAACTTCTACATGTATTAAGAGCTCAAAACCCTTCTCTAAGCACATTCCACTCAAATCCAAGAGAAAACAAAGATCAAAAGAGTAGAATCAAAGTGTTCATGTGTTAAAAAGCTTCCTAGGGTTAGAGGACTACAAGAAATACTTGGGCATTGTAGCTAGGTCTTGCAAAAAGTTGATAGCTGCTCCAAAGCTTGTTTCCATGGGATGAAAAGGTTAGTTTTCATGCTTATTTCATGTTGTTGAGAATGTTTGGTTGTAGCATGACTTGGGTAGAAGAAGGAGGTAGAAAATGAAGTCTAAATGTGGCTTTCATGATGTTTATGAGTAGCAATCTCTATGTAGTCATGATTCTTAGTATGATATGCCTATCATCATGCTATGGAAGGTAATAATGGGGATGAAGAAGTGTTATATGAAAATGTGCTAAAATGGGTATGAAGTTGTTGGCATAAGTTGAACATAATGATGAATGTTGGAAGCCTAGTGTAATGTGATTACTTGATTATGATATTATGAATGTATTATGGATGTTATTGTGGTTGTTGGAAGTTGTTGTGAAATATGGTAGAAGTCTACGAAATAGAGGAAATGCTGCCTAATTTTCTTTAGGCGATGAATTATTTTAGTTTGAATTTAAGAGTATCATTAAGGCATAACCATGGCATGAACCCTTCTAAATGTAGATTTATTCAAGCTTCAATGGTGAACGTTAGATATTTGAGAAGACAAAAAGGTATGTAAGGCTAACCCTTCTTTCAATAAGGCATAGTTCCTTGGCTATATATGTATATCCTTTCATGAGTTCTATATTGTCCTCCAAATGATTCTATCTCCAAAGCTACTAAGGCTCATGATCCTCAGTAGTTTCATGATTCCATGGCATCCGTTATATGATAGTTGATCCTCCAAGGATAGACGTAACAAGAACTATAATGATAATGATGTTGATGATACTTAAGGACCCTTATGTGTACGTGTCTAAGTATGTCTGACTATTACGCGACACCGAGCTTATATAGCCGGGTATGATACCTATCGCGCGCGTACCACTGCAGTTGGGTACGGATAACACTGAGCCTTGGTAGGGCCAGGTATGTATAATCCCCGAGCCTTGTCATGGCCGGGTATGTGAAAGCACCGAACCTCCATGGTCGGGTATGCTATGGATATGCATATGTATAGGAGCATGGACATGAGTATGAATACGAATGTAGATATATGTATATGATCATTTGTGTGTCCACGCGCACGCTTTAGAAATGGAAGGTCCCTATGAAAGACAAGTAAGTAAGTAATTATGATGATGGCACTATCTCCCGGTTCTTCCAACTTGTGCTGTTTCTTATGCTCATACTATGATGTTGATTATGCTTTACATACTCAGTAGATTATTCGTACTGATGTCCTTTTGTTTGTGGACGCTGCGTCATGCCCGCAGGTGGCCAGGGAGACAGGCTCGATCCATAGCGTTCTTATTCAGGGACTACACAGAGGAGCTCCATCTCATCCCGAGCTATAGCTTTTGGTATTATTCTTTTGTGTACATACATGGGCACGGCGGGTGTCACGACCCAACCCCATAGGCCGCGACTAGTGCCCGACCTGGGCACTCGTACCTACCCAGTTTCCCAAATCAGAAATAGTGTACAAACAACTTATATCATGTACAGATAATATGTATATACAGAATAGTGGAACGTCGCCCCGAAGCTGTCACAAATGTACAGATATACATATCGTTATCACAGTCCAACAGATAATATCACAAATAAGCCGATAAGGCTATCATACCACGGGGGACGTCCGAATCACAAATTACACAGACATGACTGAACGGTGAATACCCATAACCCACACATATATGTCTACAGACCTCTAAGAGTCATAACAGAATCATATGACGGGACAGGGCCCCGCCGTACCCGTGAATAAACATATACATATGCACAATGACGGAATCTGAATCATAGTGTAGGCTCCAGAACAAGGGAGCGCTCCAAATCAGCTGAACAGGAACCCTAAGCTGGTGAATCATCCAAATGAGTATCTGCACCTGCGCGGCATGAAACGCAGCCCCCGAAGAAAGGGGTCGGTGATTTTAATACGTACCGAGTATGCAAAGCATGAAATATAGTAAACGGGATCATAGGCAAACCGAAGTACGGAAAGTAAATGCAATACTCAAAATATCAAAATGCTTACTTATAAAAATACAAATCATGCATAGGGCTCTTAGAACGGTGGTCGCTCGCTCGTCGTTGGCGCCACGCCACAAGATCACACCGAAGGTTTCATATCTCCGTAACCCGACATATCCCCGTAACACATCATAGCCAACCATAACACCACACACAGCATAACACCAAATATAAACGGAACCCGACCCTCTAACGAGGAGCTCGGCGAACCGTAACACAGCATCACACCGGAATATATCATAATGCGCATGAAATATAACCGGCCCGGGATCCGGTGAACGAAGTAATAACCATAAGCACAAGCGGATTCGTGAGTGACAATAATATGCATAAAATCATAATCATAAATCATCAAGTAAGTAAGAAATCCATATGC
>NW_026713619.1:0-26298 GCF_029784015.1 Lycium ferocissimum | reverse complement strand
ATAATTTTATTGGATGAAAATATTAAGGAAAATTTGGGGTTAAAAGTTAATTATGGAAAGTTGGTAATTTCATGAAAATGGCCACATGTGGCCGTGTAATGGGTGTGGGCCATGGGCCACATGGATGCATAATATAAGTATATGAAAGGTGATTAATTAATCATATTCATCATTTTCACCTTAGAAACTTGGAGAAAAAAAAAGAAGGGGCCATTCAGCCATGGCCTAGCCGAGCAAGAGCTTGGAAATTGATCAAAAAAATATATTTTCTTCTAGCTTTTCTACCAATTGGAAGGTCCTCTATAACGTGGAGTGGTCATTGGAGCAAGCAAACTATTCATTCTTGCAAGCACAAACTCTAGCCAAGTTGAGGAACTAAGTGATAAAGGTAAGATTTAATCCTCTTTTTCATGTGTCATGGATGATTTGTACATGTTGTAGTGTGTAGAAATGGATTAAAATCATGAAATCTTTCATGGTGATGTTGAGCCGTGTGTGTTGGGCTTGGCCGTGTATATGTTGTGTTGTGTAGGAGTGAAGAACTAATTTTATTTAGTATGTTTGGGTTGTTGTGTTGTGGGTTCTATGATGCAAATGAAAGTTTAATGGTTCAAGTTAAAGTTATAGTCGTTTGTGGCTTGTTATAGAAGCTAATGGAATTTTAAGATAGTTTCTTGTATCTATGGGAATGATGTTGTCAACGTGTGAATTGTTGGTGTAGTTGATGGATTTGGAAGAAAGAAATGTGTTGTTGTTGCTCTTGTTGGGTTTGGAAAGGTTTCGGGTGGAGTAGTACATTGGTTGGGTTGTTTTGAATATTGTGCGGATTGTTTGAAATGTTCTTGAATCTTGTTTGAAAGGTTTCGGATTAGTACTTGAATGTGTGAGCATTGATGTTGGTTTGAATGTTTGTAGTTGGATTGAATGTAAATGGAATGTTGTCGAATTATGTAGAAAAGAGTTATTAACGTTAGAATGCGTTTTGAATTGATTGTTGATGTTGCTAATATGATTGTTGGTATTGTTGTTGATGATTTGGCCGAGTTGAATTCTCGGGGTTGTTGAATTTATAGGGGAAATGCTGCCCAAATTTCTGTAGATAAAGTGCTAGTTTGGGATGGAATCCCTAAGCATTTATAGCTAATGTTTGGTATATAATGACGTTGTTGTAGATCTTGGGAAGCCCGAGACTTGAGTTTGGATTAGCTTAGGGAGCGGACGAGGTATGTAAAGCTTACCTTTCTTTTACGTTGGCATGTCTTAGTTGTAAGTAAGCTATGATACGAGTCTCGGGGTAACTCTATTCTTAAGATCCGGGCATGTCTGCGATTCTTATTCACTTCTTGATGTTAGTAGTCTTAATATAGTCGAGCTATGGCCCTTATGTCTTTTGTATGATTGGAAATAAATGTTGCATAAAGAATTTTGTTCTTAAAGGATTCTGTATCTACGAACGACCGTAACTTTCATAGACGGGCTCGGATCGCTTCGAAACGTTTGTAGATGATTTTATAAAGAATAATATCTCCAACTTTCATAGGCGGGCTTGGATTGGTTTGATACTGGTCCGTGAGCCCCGAGACTTTTCTATGTTTGGTTCTAACGGCATTTTGAAAGAACTTAGCATGACTATCGTTTGATACTCGAGCGTTAATTTGTCTACTTATCTATCGAGTCATAAAGATGATTAATGTGCATATGGTTTCTCACTACTCTGCTCGTTCGAGCTGCTGTTACATCTTTCACCGAGTCCAGGGCCGGGTATGTATTCGTGCACAGTTCACTGCATTGTTCACCGAGCCCCTCACTAGAGGGTCGGGTACGGTATATTTGATGATATGATGATAGCGCCAGCCCACAGGATGGGCCGAGTATGATATATATGATGGAGACATGATCTCATTCACCGAGTCCCTCACTAGAGGCCGGGTACAGTATGTATATGATTATTCCACCGAGTCCCTCACTAGAGGGCCGGGTACGGTAGATATATGATTACTTCATCGAGTCCCTCACTAGAGGGCCGGGTACGGTATATATATATATAATGACATGTATATGATGATCTTATTTACCGAGTCCCTCACTGGAGGGCCGGGACACGTTATATAAGCATATGTACAAGAGGATTATTCACTTATGTTACTAAGTCTAGGCAAGCCTCATGACTTTTTATGCTCCTTATTTCAATATGATCCTGTTTACGGTATTTCATGTTTTACATGCTCAGTACATATTCCGTACTGACCCCCTTTCTTCGGGGGCTGCGTTTCATGCCACGCAGGTATATACAGATGAGTAGAGGACATTAGCAGAAGATGTTCCAGCTGGATTGGCGAGCTCCATTTCCTTCCGGAGTGCTGCCGAGTCAGAGTATTT
This sequence comes from Lycium ferocissimum, assembly GCF_029784015.1. Lineage (NCBI taxonomy): Eukaryota > Viridiplantae > Streptophyta > Magnoliopsida > Solanales > Solanaceae > Lycium > Lycium ferocissimum. Next base: position 23,919 of record NW_026713619.1, on the reverse strand, counting down.
ATGTTATGATATCTTGTTTTATGTTAGAGACTTTGCAGACGCAGTCATGTATAGAACACGTCGTCTTGCAAGCGGCTCGTAAGCCGATGTGTCATTATGTATTGTGTTACAAGTTTCATATGTATTACGATTTTCCTTGATTTGGGGAAGACGAAAGGCATGTTTTTTTTTTTAAAAGCTTACATTATGCACTCATGTCATGATTTAAGGGCCCAAAGAAGATTATGAGTATCACGAGGATCAACAGGTTCGCTCGGCCCTAAGTAAGGGTCGGGTACCCATCATGCCCTATCAAAAGTTGGGGTGTGACAAATTGGTATCGAGCGCCGTCCTAGGGGTTGTCTACAAAGTCGTGTCCGGTAGAGTCCCGTTTATGGTGTGAAGCGCGCGCACATTTATAAACGGAGGCTACGGGCATCTAGGATGGTTACTCTTCTTTCACATATGAGATCGTGCCATAGAGCCAAGTCATAGGGAATGAGATTCCTTATACTAACCTTTGATTTCAGCGAAAGAATGGTATCGACGAAGAAAGTGACTAGCGATATTGGAAGTTACAAAGCACGCAGATAAGCAAAGGTATGAAAGATATATGTCGGGTAAGATATTGAAGTACAATTGAAATACAAGTTGAAGATTAAAAGGGGAAAATGAACAAGAAAGTGTAACGGTGAGTTTGGGCATACGAGGTATGTTCATCATTTTTACCGTTGTTGATATTGGGAGCCCCGTGTGGCCGGGATATGACATGATATATATATACATATGGTGGCCCCGAGGCATTGTTGGTATTTTCTGCGTGCAGGTTTTGAGATAGTAACAATTACAGAGGAAACTCTGCCAAAATTTTCCTAGAAATAAAGAGAGAATGAGATATAGGTTTGTGATATGACCTGAAAGGTCGTACTAATAGTAATGATAGGATTTGATTAAGCTACGAGTACGGCTGACATCGAGAAAGAAGTTAACTGCTGAATTGATGGTGATAGCAATTAGGAGGTCGATATCGATATGGTAAAAAGAAATGGGAAAGGGCTTGTGATACTACGAGACGATTTAGAAAAGGCTGGCAAACCTTGATAGAGAGTTATATTAAGGTACCGACTGAATTGGTAAGCAGGGATGAATTATGACGAGCTTATAGTTAAAAGAAGTAATAGTATGATTAAGACAAGAGTACGGAGAAAAGAATTGTGACGGATAGGAATGTATTGATAAGACGAATTTTGTGAAATATTAAGGATAAAGTTGATCAGAAAGGGTAAAGGGTTAAGAAGTGTCACATTATAGGATTGATTACGAATAAGATATAATGTGAACATAATGAGGATTGTTATGAAAATAAGTAAAGCCTAGTGAGAAAGTGGCCAAAGCTATGATGTGATCTATGTAGCCAGAATATAAAGGCAAGTGTGAAACGGAAAAGTGAGCTATAGAACGAATAAGGAAGGCTTATCAAGTTCTGTAGGGGAAGTCTGGAATAAGGGTTATATAATAACGGAAATGATAGCGAGTGTAAGGAAAGAAAGGGTAATTGGAAGAAGGAAATAAGAAGAAAGAGAGATAACAGTGTAGTAATAGACCATGACATGTGTAGCCAAGGATAGGAGTACTATAAGTGACGGGACTATGAAAGACTCGGTTATAGAAAGGATGAGGAACGAGGTAAAATGAGAGCAGAAATCCAAAGGCCGATAACCAAGTATTTATAAGTAACGGCGATCAAGGTGTGTTCACCACCATTGGGAATCTGGAAGTCTAGGACGGAAAGTAGTCATATCCATAGATGGAAAGTGAATACTGAGGATTGAAAAAGGGCTAAAATAGTAATTGTGGAGTCAGAAGAGTAAGAGACCCTTCTAATTCGAATGGAGGTGTGTTATGAGAACGTTTTGAAATCTGTTAAGACTTCAATTTACTCTAGATTATGTGATGAAGTGTCACGACCCGTCTAGGGGCCGTGACGAGTACCCGATACTTGTACCGAGCACCCCTTACCTATCATTTTACCTGTACCTCTTAGCAAGTCGTATGAACAGTGCCATGTTTTTTTTTTGAAACAGAACATTAACATTAGCAGCGTCATTCTGAACATAAACTAGTGAACGTTGCTATCCCATTATACAAAGAATACGGACAATCCAAAATACAAACATCTACTGTACACATCCGTCTACGAGCCTCTAAACATAGTACACATATACGGAAGAAGGGCCGAGTGCCGTCGTGCCCGCATATATATATACACACATTACCAAAGGAATGAGGCTCCGAACAACCGGAGCGCCGTCAACCGCCGCGCGAGGCTTCTAAGAACCAAAACCGTCTCGTCCGCCGACTCGCGTGGCATGAAACGCAGCGTCCACAAGAAGGACGCGTACGAATAATGTACCGAGTATGTAAGGCATGAATGATAACGTAGTAAATGATCGTAGATTATAAGTCATAACAGAATAGATATACAGAGCTTATCCTGGTGCAGAAGTATCCTGTACGTATGTATGCCCTGTAGGCAGATACCACGCAAGCTTAGCCCATTTTTTTCGAACACGGTGTCCCGTATCCCCGTAGACAGTAAACAGTACATTTAAGTAAACAAGACATTTTGAAATCAGTATCTCTTTCTTACATTTACGTACGCTCGAACACATCGCTCTCCCACCCCTCCCCAACAAAGTTGTCCCAACACAAAAGATGTCACATATATCATATATCGCATATACGTACGCGCGTACGGCTCTCCCATATCCCGCGTCCGGCATCCCGCGTCCGGATGATAAGCCACCGAATCGGGACACAGTTGCCCTTCCCACTTCCCCGTAAACATATACATTACATATTCACATTCATATACATATGTCGTAGTAAAACATAGTCATAGATATATTCAGGGTAGGTACATGCTTTTGACATACTCGCCATAGACATTTACTCATGTTTGATATCGTCGTTGTCATTGTAAAATCATATTCGTCGTTTTAGTCATAAAAACTATTAAAAACGCAAAACTTGGATTTTGGAGAAAAAGGAATATTTTTGAAAACATTTATAAACTTTCTAAGAAGAAAAGTCACGCTTTAAAATCATAATTTCTAACTTTTGACGATAAGGACGTTGTAGTCACTTTATCATATCTGGCATCTCTATTGCCATCATAGGAATATCCTTGTTAGCATAGTTACAACTTGTCTTTTGAGAACTAATACGAATCAAAAGTTTCCATTGGGTTCTACTTTATAATAAGTCAACAGGACAACAAGGAAAATCCGGGAACAAAGGGGCCCACCTCGGGTCAAATGAGGTGGCATACACAACTTACATATAATACGTGTTATGACGTTACTTATGAAGGTCTTAGGGTAACCGGGTCTCATTTTTGCAAGTTCTAGGATGTTTAGTCATTGTCTTCACAAGCTCATGCACTTTTGGTTCATTCTTACTGAATGAATAGTAACTATTTTCAATTGCGGATTTCTGGAGTTAGGAAGGCCCCCGAGACGCGAAATCAAGCCTAGACATCTAAGACATGCCAAGAAAGGAAGGGGAAACCTTACATACCTCTTTTCGCTCCTTTAGCTATTCCAATTTCACGTTGCAATTTCGTCAAAATCTGCAAATTGGTCATGTTTACCAAAATTCTTATTAGGACACTTAGGGTTGAAATCTTAAGGTAATGCTTGGCTACCGAAATTTCGGCAGCATTTCCTCTGTAAATATACCATCCTCGACATTCAACTTAGCAAATTTTCAATCAACAACAACCCGGGAATTCAAACCCGGCCAAACTATCAACAACAATACCAATATTCATACTAACAATTCCAATAACCAACTGAAAATATACTCCAACAATTCATCAACATATTATTTTCCTCAAGACCTTCCAACTCCAATGAAAGCATTGACAATATTATAATTCATATGTCGACAACACCACACTAACATTATTTTCCATGCATACTAAGACATAATATTCCCTTTACATGAACTTTTACAACAAGTCTCCAATAGCTACCATTTCACAAAAATTCACTAAGTTCTTGTTAGCCATATAGAATCCACACAACAACAACCATCATACTAAGTAAAATTAACTCATTTTCTTCCACACTACACTACTATTACACGGCCACACCATGCACACACATGCACGGTCACATACTCACACACACCACACACACGGCTAACATCAAGCATGCACACTACAACCTCTCCAAATTCATTCAACTTTCATTATTAACATAGTATCCACAACAATAACAACCAAACACTAGTTAAAATAATTAAAACATGCTTCCCACACATACATACATGTGCACGGCCACATGCAATATTCCTTTCTTTCATGAATTTCATCCATTTTAGCACACTACAACACATAAACCTTCCATTCCAATCATTATAACATACATACATCTTCCATAACACAAAGAACAAGATTCTTACCTTTTTCTTGAAATTTCACTCGCCACAAACGTGGTTCTTTCGCCAAACTAATTGTACCACGTCGAAGAGCGTCTTGAGCTTGCTACTAATTCAAGAAGAACAAGATTTTTGAATCAAGATTGAAGGCTTGGAAAAAAAAATTTCTTTTCTTTTCTCTCTTTCTTTCTTGGCCGATTGCCTCTTTTTTTTTTTTTGTTCTTGATTTCTCTTCTTTTTTCTTGAAGTTTCTAAGGATAATAATCCTTATATTATTTAACACATGGAAAAATTTAATCCATTTGGTGGACTTGGGCCATAAGTGGCCGGCCACCCCTCTCTTTTGGGCCTCCTTTTCCTTTTTTTTTTTTTTGAGCCCAACTTGTTATAGTTCTTGTTTTGTACTTCCCGAAACAAATTTCCAAAATTCCAAATTTGCCCGTAGGCCTTCTCCATTGTTTCCGCATTCAAGTTTCCATAATCCGGCATACACTTACTAAGAAAAATTCAAACTTGGCCTTATCCTTCACAACCAAAGTTATTTTTTCAAGTTTTTCAAATGCGCGAAAATGCCGGATATAACATCCTCCCCCCCTTTAAAACATTCGTCCTCGAATGTTAAACTGACCTTATGGTGTATCGTGATACTTTGGGGAGGACCGTCCTCGCAGTTGTCTCACATGTCGCTTAACACATCCACTTTAGGTCCAACATGTCTTCCCCTTCTGCTAATTTAGTCCGTCTCCGCCTACATGACTTTTATAGGGTTTCTAACCACCCTGCACACTCTAATTTACATTGGGCTACCTAATTTCTCATTCGCCTCTCGTTCCCCCGTTTATGTCTTTTTCAGCATATTTCCCAGGGGGTCACCCATCGTGAAATTGCTCTCACCCTAGCACGCTTAACCTTGAAACTTTAATGCACTTCAGCGTCTTAGCATTAGTATTTTCGCCTCCACTCCCTCACACTGCTCATATCATATAATATGGAACGAGTTGGGGTCTTAGCAGTTTTCAAAATACCCGCGTAACACATCTTTTCTTTTATTTACAGTTCTACCCTCCGCAGTCTCTAGTATTCTCTGTTACCTGTACGTATGGTCACTTTTCGTCCTAATTTCCGAATGTTCAACAATACAAGGGCGGCATGGGATAAGATAGAATCCGAATCAATTAACGCACATATCATAGAAGGTGCCGGAAAAGTACCTGTGGCCGCATCTGCGGAAGGCTCAGGGTCCTGTCGTCCTGTCGATGCATATAAGCGGTGCATAGGACCGCCGAACTAGGTGCCCCTCCTCTACCTCGGCCGCGGCCCGCCGGGGGCTCGAGAAGTCCGTCCGCGAGGGCGCACGGTCGACGATGAACCAATTGCGATCCGGCCGGGCCGAGTTTGGCCTCTTCCATCCTTTAATGGGCGATCACGCACTAAATGGTCGGTTCGACCGCGGGCGAAGCAACCACCGTTTCCGTGTAACACCGCCTCGAATGTGGCTTGCCACATCGAGCGCATCGCGGTGGGGGCCCGTCCTACTAAAATCACTCATCCGGGATCCCGAAGCGTTGGCATTCTGATCTGGTCCCGAATAAGTAGGATATTCAAACCTTCTATTCACGGTTCGAGGAGGTGCACTGGCCACTGATTGGCCCGAATATCCAGGATACTGCTGTGTCTGCCCTTCTCTGTACTCGCTTCTCGCCCCGGAAGATCTGCCCCTTTTCCTGGAACCCCTATCCGGGTAGCGCTCCTCTCTCTGAAGCTGATGTTGCTCCTCCAGGTTTTGGGCATGGGCCTGTATGCGAGCAATAGTCATCCCATCCTGGAGCGAGGCCGTCAAGCACTCCTTAATTATACGCGGCCCCAACCCACTCACAAATCGATGTACATGATCCCCCATATCGGCCGATCATGGCCGGGGCATACCGCCGCCGAGTTAAAGCGAGGTCGTATTCCCCGACGCTCATATTCCCTTGCTTGAGATTTAAGAACATATCGCCCGAGCTCGTCGAACTTCCGGCGGCAGAAATGTCGCAAATGCCTGCAAACTCCCGCCAAACCGGGGGAGGGGCATTTGCTCCCCGAGGCTCTCCAACCGTCATACCACAGATCGCTACATCCCGCAATCCGTACGATGCCAATTCCACCGACTCGTATCCGAAGCATGTATAATCCTCGTTGTCCTTAGCATCTCATCTATAAAATTCTGCGGGTCTTCCTCTGGTTTTGACCCATAAAACTCCGGGGGTCTTAGGGCGATGAAATCACGGGCCCTAGCACTTACCGCCTTGTCTCCCGGGTCCGTATCTTGCCGCGAGCCTGTGCGGCAACTAACCGAGTCAAGAATCGGATGGCCTCTCGCCATCGGCTGGCCCGGAGCTGCTGTCTCGCCCTCCTGGGCTGCCCTAGCTTTCTTCTTTGGCGGCATTACTGAAACCATAACATAGGATTAGGAAAGGAATATGGGATCCTGGTAGCATAGCTCTATCGCACGATCTTAGAACACAAAGAAGGTCCTATTTCCTAAATGCCCTGTAGCCTCCTGTTTATAAGTGTGGCGCGCTACACACCCATAAACAAGACTCTACTGGACACGGCTCGTAGAAAAACTCCTAGGACCGAACCGGCTCGATACCACTTCGTCACGACCCGTCTAGGGGCCGTGACGAGTACCCGATACTTGTACCGAGCACCCCTTACCTATCATTTTACGTACCTCTTAGCAAGTCGTATGAACGGGCCATGTTTTTTTTTTGAAACGAACATTAACATTAGCGACGTCATTCCGAACATAAACTAGTGAACGTTGCTATCCCATTATACAGCAATACGGACAATCCAAAATACAAACATCTACCTGTACACATCTGTCTACGAGCCTCTAAACATAGTACACATATACAGAAGAAGGGCCGAGTGCTGTCGTGCCCGCATATATATATACACAGAATATTACCAAAGGAATGAGGCTCCGGAACAACTGGAGCGCTGTCAACTGCTGCTGGTGAGGCTTCTAAGAACCAAAACCGTCTGTCTGCTGACCTGCGTGGCATGAAACGCAGCGTCCACAAGAAGGGACGTCAGTACGAATAATGTACCGAGTATGTAAGGCATGAATGATAACGTAGTAAATGATCGTAGATTATAAGTCATAACAGAATAGATATACAGAGCTTATCACAGTGTGTATATCCTGTACGTATGTATGCCCTGTAGGCAGATACCACGCAAGCTTAGCCCATTTTTCAGAACACGGTGTCCCGTATCCCCGTAGACGTAAACAAGACATTTCGAGAAACAAGACATTTAAGTAAACGGTAGACATTTCAAAACGGTACATTTCGCAAGAAAGATTCTCTTTCTTACATTTACAGACGCTGAACACATCAGCTCTCCCACCCCCCTCCCCAACAGTGTCCCAACACAGCATGTCACATATATCATATATCGCATATACAGACGCCGCGTACGGCTCTCCCATATCCCGTGTCCGGGCATCCCGCGTCCGAGATGATAAGCCAGCTGAATCAGGTGGACACAGTTGCCCTTCCCACTTCCCCGTAAACATATACATTACATATTCACATTCATATACATATGTCGTAGTAAAACATAGTCATAGATATATTCAGGGTAGGTACATGCTTTTGACATACTCGCCATAGACATTTACTCATGTTTGACATCGTCGTTGTCATTGTAAAATCATATTCGTCGTTTTAGTCATAAAAACTATTAAAAACGCAAAACTTGGATTTTGGAGAAAAAGGAATATTTTTGAAAACATTTATAAACTTTCTAAGAAGAAAAGTCACGCTTTAAAATCATAATTTCTAACTTTTGACGATAAGGACGTTGTAGTCACTTTATCATATCTGGCATCTCTATTGCCATCATAGGAATATCCTTGTTAGCATAGTTACAGTACTTGTCTTTTGAGAACGGAATACGAATCAAAAGTTTCCATTGGGTTCTACTTTATAATAAGTCAACAGGACAACAAGGAAAATCCGGGAACAAAGGGGCCCACCTCGGGTCAAATGAGGTGGCGTACACAACTTACATATAATACGTGTTATGACGTTACTTATGAAGGTCTTAGGGTAACCGGGTCTCATTTTTGCAAGTTCTAGGATGTTTAGTCATTGTCTTCACAGTTCATGCACTTTTGGTTCATTCTTACTGAATGAATAGTAACTATTTTCAATTGCGGATTTCTGGAGTTAGGAAGGCCCCCGAGACGCGAAATCAAGCCTAGACATCTAAGACATGCCAAGAAAGGAAGGGGAAACCTTACATACCTCTTTTCGCTCCTTTAGCTATTCCAATTTCACGTTGCAATTTCGTCAAAATCAAATTGGTCATGTTTACCAAAATTCTTATTAGGACACTTAGGGTTGAAATCTTAAGGTAATGCTTGGCTACCGAAATTTCGGCAGCATTTCCTCTGTAAATATACCATCCTCGACATTCAACTTAGCAAATTTTCAATCAACAACAACCCGGAATTCAAACCCGGCCAAACTATCAACAACAATACCAATATTCATACTAACAATTCCAATAACCAACTCAAAATATACTCCAACAATTCATCAACATATTATTTTCCTCAAGACCTTCCAACTCCAATGAAAGCATTGACAATATTATAATTCATATGTCGACAACACCACACTAACAGCATTATTTTCCATGCATACTAAGACATAATATTCCCTTTACATGAACTTTTACAACAAGTCTCCAATAGCTACCATTTCACAAAAATTCACTAAGTTCTTGTTAGCCATATAGAATCCACACAACAACAACCATCATACTAAGTAAAATTAACTCATTTTCTTCCACACTACACTACTATTACACGGCCACACCATGCACACACATGCACGGTCACATACTCACACACACCACACACGGCTAACATCAAGCATGCACACTACAACCTCTCCAAATTCATTCAACTTTCATTATTAACATAGTATCCACAACAATAACAACCAAACACTAGTTAAAATAATTAAAACATGCTTCCCACACATACATACATGTGCACGGCCACATGCAATATTCCTTTCTTTCATGAATTTCATCCATTTTAGCACACTACAACACATAAACCTTCCATTCCAATCATTATAACATACATACATCTTCCATAACACAAAGAACAAGATTCTTACCTTTTTTCTTGAAATTTCACTCGCCACAAACGTGGTTCTTTCGCCAAACTAATTGTACCACGTCGAAGAGCGTCTTGAGCTTGCTACTAATTCAAGAAGAACAAGATTTTTGAATCAAGATTGAAGGCTTGGAAAAAAAAATTTCTTTTCTTTTCTCTCTTTCTTTCTTGGCCGATTGCCTCTCTCTTTTTTTTGTTCTTGATTTCTCTTCTTTTTTCTTGAAGTTTCTAAGGATAATAATCCTTATATTATTTAACACATGGAAAAATTTAATCCATTTGGTGGACTTGGGCCATAAGTGGCCGGCCACCCTCTCTCTTTGGGCCTCCTTTTCCTTTTTTTTTTTTTTTTTTGAGCCCAACTTGTTATAGTTCTTGTTTTGTACTTCCCGAAACAAATTTCCAAAATTCCAAATTTGCCCGTAGGCCTTCTCCATTGTTTCCGCATTCAAGTTTCCATAATCCGGCATACACTTACTAAGAAAAATTCAAACTTGGCCTTATCCTTCACAACCAAAGTTATTTTTTCAAGTTTTTCAAATGCGCGAAAATGCCGGATATTACATGAAGGTTATGTGGTGAGGTGGATGCGATCATACTAGCATTAAAGCATCGTATTTCATCAGAGTTCCAAGGTTAAGCGTGCGGGAGTGAGAGAAATTTTAGGATGGGTGACCCCCTGGGAAGTGTTCTGAAAGCCTTACAAATTCAGACGTAAGAAGCAAATGAGAAGCTAGAGTAATCTAAGGGAAGTTAGAGTGTGTGGAGTGGGCCGAGACCTTAAGAGGTCGCGTAGGATGGGGCGGATTAGACCGGTAAAGAGAAAGAAGGTGCATCACAGCTCTAGAAGCGGGGTAAGTTGAATAGCGTTTGGAAATATTTTGTAAGCAAAATAGTAGGAATTATATATGTACATAGGTATGCACAAGATATCCCGTACATGGCTATATCAGCGGATATGCGTATCACAACAATCGACGTCGCGGCATATTGGGGGCATTGATCGGACAGGGTAGTAAGGTAAAGTGACAAACGTTATCAGGAAAGCGGATGCTATTTTCGCCACAGGGTAAGCTTGAGAAGCTTTAATACAGTGATATTTGGAAAAAGAAAGAAGGTGAGTAGATGGAAGGTAAGGACATCAAAATGTCGAACAAGTGAAAAGCGAGAAACGCGAGTGAGTAAGCCTCCGAGAGAGACGACGGGCAAAGCACGGGACTATTTAGGTAAATATTCGAAAGTAGGCGTGTGAAAGGGATAGAGTGTGGTAGTATGGAACAAAAGAGGAATGTGTGGGGTTGGAGAACAGACTTCGACAAATGGGACGAAATAATAGTGACCACGACGAGGAATGAGAAGTAAAAGAAAGAATGGTTAGGCCGTGCAACGATGCTAAGAGATTTCTAACTCTCGAAAGACAAGTGCCGAAGACGATGGATACCTAAAAACTATTGGTGTATTAGGACCTCCTTAATAAGGGGGAAGAACATATTGGACTTGAAAGGAATCATGGCATTCTCATGCTCCAGAAGGGGAATTTATTAGCTCGGAGCCAGAGTTCGAAACATATCGGCATATCAGGAAGGTATCAGAAGGAAGCAGGAACGAATTGACAATTGTAATAAAAGGAACAACGGTTGGTGGTTTGGAAATTTTTGAAGGAATGAAAAGACGCTGCTCCTATGAATGGAAATAAAAGAGTTCACCGGATATTAGGAAACATCTCATGGATTACTAATTATACTAAACATGGGAGCTTATGCTATAGGATTATATGAACCGTTAACGTGAAGCTATGCCCAACTACAATTGTAAGAAGGCCACACTGGAAAGCCCACAAGGAATAACGACTGACGGAAGGAATATGTGGAGTAGAGTGAACCAGGAGAAGGAAGGACCGTGACTAAGATTGAATATACTTTATACAAGTCGTACAAGAGTAGTTATGTTACCTATGGATATTTATATGCTAAGGATGGGACCAAGCGAATAGTTAATGAGAAAAGTTTGGATTCAGTAATAACAATACGGTTATAACATTCTGGGTGCATCAAGGGAAGATGTAAAGATGGTTTAAGCTAAATTACCGAGATAGAACTAGTACTGAGGACAAACAGGGCACGGCTATGGTGGAATCAAAGATCTATTCCGATACCGGTTGTAAGATAAGAAAGGGGATTATAAGATGATTTAAGCAAGATGATCAGAACTAGCGGGCTACTAAAAGAGGGTGAATATATGTGACAAATTCTTTCAGGATGATACTAGCCGATGATAGTTAAAGCAGGGGACGGCTATTAACATCTCAGAGACGACAGAAATCATATGACGACAATCAGCGTCGATACTTAAAAATTCCAGATTGGCGAGTGGGTATGCTTGAAGATATCACCCATGGAAGGTGTAATGAGATTCGACAAGAAGGAGAAGTTTAACCCGAGATGTATTGAACCTTATTACATTGTTCGTAAGGTAAGAAGGTTACGTACTAAAGACATGACTTTTGTTAAGGTACTGTGGCAGAGTAATAACGGAAGGAGATAACTTGAGAAGTCAAGAGGAGATGAAGAAGAAATATGATTGGTAGACGAGACTGCATGCTATAGTAATAAAGAAAGACCCCCCGAGATCCTTGTAAGACCTTATGAGACTAGTTTAACATTCGAGGACGAATATTCTAAAGGGGGGAAGGATGTTATATCCCGTATTTTGTGCATCAGAATATTTTAAGCTAGTTGCAATAGGTTAAGGACAAGACTATTCCGGGATACGAGGTAGAGACTTTTAACCTCCGGTTTTGTTTTAAGGCACAAGTTGCTTATAATTATATTGGATGGAAATATTAAGAAAAATTTGGGGTTAAAAGTTAATTATGTGAAAGTTGGTAATTTCGTGAAAATGGCCACATGTGGCCGTGTAATGGGGTGTGCGCCATGGGCCACATGGATGCATAATATAAGTATATGAAAGGTGATTAATTAATCATATTCATCATCTTCACCTTATAAACTCTAAAAACTTGGAGAGAAAAAAAAGAAGGGGCCATTCGGCCATGGCCTAGCCGAGCAAGAGCTTGGAAATTGATCCAAAAAAAAATATTTTCTTCTAGCTTTTCTACTAATTAGAAGGTCCTCTATAACGTGGAGTGGTCATTGGAGCAAGCAAACCATTCATTCTTGCAAGCACAAACTCTAGCCAAGTTGAGGAACTAAGTGATAAAGTTAAGGTTTAATCCTCTTTTTCATGTGTTATGGATGATTTGTACATGTTGTAGTGTGTAGAAATGGATGAAAATCATGAAATCTTACATGGTGATGTTGAGCCGTGTGTGTTGGGCTTGGCCGTGTATATGTTGTGTTGTGTAGGAGTGAAGAACTAATTTTATTTAGTATGTTTGGGTTGTTGTGTTGTGGGTTCTATGATGCAAATGAAAGTTTAATGGTTCAAATTGAAGTTATAGTCGTTTGTGGCTTGTTATAGAAGCTAATGGAATTTTAAGATAGTTTCTTGTATCTATGGGAATGATGTTGTCAACGTGTGAATTGTTGGTGTAGTTGATGGATTTGGAAGAAAGAAAAGTGTTGTTGTTGCTCTTGTTGGGTTTGGAAAGGTTTTGGGTGGAGTAGTACATTGGTTGGGTTGTTTTGAATATTGTGCGGATTGTTTGAAATGTTCTTGAATCTTGTTTGAAAGGTTTCGGATTAGTACTTGAATGTGTGAGCATTGATGTTGGTTTGAATGTATGTAGTTGGATTGAATGTAAATGGAATGTTGTCGAATTATGTAGAAAAGAGTTACTAATGTTAGAATGCGTTTTGAATTGATTGTTGATGTTGCTAATATGATTGTTGGTATTGTTGTTGATGATTTGGCCGAGTTGAATTCTCGGGGTTGTTGAATTTATAGGGGAAATGCTGCCCAAATTTCTATAGATAAAGTGCTAGTTTGGGATGGAATCCCTAAGCATTTATAGCTAATGTTTGGTATATAATGACGTTATTGTAGATCTTGGGAAGCCCGAGACTTAAGTTTGGATTAGCTTAGGGAGCGGACGAGGTATGTAAAGCTTACCTTTCTTTCTGTTGGCATGTCTTAGTTGTAAGTAAGCTATGATACGAGCCTCGGGGTAACTCTATTCTTAAGATCCGGGCATGTCTGCGATTCTTATTCACTTCTTGATGTTAGTAGTCTTAATACAGTCGAGCTATGGCCCTTATGTCTTTTGCATGATTGGAAATAAACGTTGCATAAAGAATTTTGTTCTTAAAGGATTCTGTATCTACGAACGACCATAACTTTCATAGATGGGCTCGGATCGCTTCGAAACGTTCGTAGATGATTTTATAACGAATAATATCTCCAACTTTCATAGGCGGGCTCGGATTGGTTTGATAATGGTCCGTGGGCCCCCGAGACTTTTCTATGTTTGGTTCTAACGGCATTTTGAAAGAACTTAGCATGACTATCGTTTGATAATCGAGCGTTAATTTGTCTACTTATCTATCGAGTCTTAAAGATGATTTATGTGCATATGGTTTCTCACTACTCTGCTGGTGAGCTGCTGTTACATCTTTCACCGAGTCCAGGGCCGGGTATGTATTCGTGCACTGTTCACCGCATTGTTCACCGAACCCCTCACTAGAGGGCCGGGTACGGTATATTTGATGATATGATGATGGCGCCAGCCCACAGGATGGGCCGAGTATGATATATATGATAGAGACATGATCTCATTCACCGAGTCCCTCACTAGAGGGCCGGGTACGGTATGTATATGATTATTCCACCGAGTCCCTCACTAGAGGGCCGGGTATGATATATATATGATTACTTCACCGAGTCCCTCGGCTAGGGCCGGGTACGGTATATATATATATATGATGACATGATGATATGATGACATGTATATGATGATCTTATTTACCGAGTCCCTCACTGGAGGGCCGGGACACGTTATATAAGCATATGTACAAGAGGATTATTCACTTATGTTACTAAGTCTCTTAATGAATTGGATATGATATGGACATGCATGATTTATGTTTCAGAGGCAAGCCTCATGACTTTTTATGCTCCTTATTTCAGTATGATCCTGTTTACGGTATTTCATGCTTTACATGCTCAGTACATATTAACGTACTGACCCCCTTTCTTCGGGGGATGCGTTTCATTGCAGACAGAGTCATGTATAGAACATATCAGTCTCGCAAGCGGCTCTGTAAGCCGATGTGTCATTATGTATTGTGTTACAAGTTTCATATGTATACAGATTTTCCTTGATTTGGGGAAGACGAAAGGCATATGTTTTTTAAAAGCTTACATTATGCACTCATGTCAAGATTTAAGGGCCAAGTATCATTATGAGTATCACGAGGATCGGCGGGTTCGCTCGGCCCTAAGTAAGGGTCGGGTGCCCATCATGCCCTATCAAAAGTTGGGGTGTGACATTATTTTGAGACTTCGTGTGCACATTTATGTTTCTTCCAGCGAAGGCTGCAGGCATTGAGTTAGACTGTGATTTCTTCTCTCCTGATTCAAATTATGATTATGATTTGTTACCACCTTACATACTCAGTACATTATCCGTACTGACGTCCTTTTGTCCCTCCTTTTGCCTAGGGATGCTATGTTCATGCCCGCAACCCCAGATTGTTTTGCAGGTTAAGTATACAGCTAGAATGCTTTGACGTCAGCTGGGATTAGCAAGTTCCACCTCATTCTGGAGCTGTACTAATTCATGTATAGATATGTATGATTACGGGTATGTCAAGGCCACAATCCCTGACTCATAATGTTGAGTTTACTTCTTAGAGACTTCTATAGACAGCGTCCTGTGGTATGTTTGTCGAGATGTTGACAAAGTGATGTCAGTTGAGTCATTTGTGAATTTTAAAAGAGTATGTATTTTAGATGATTTCAATTGGTTTAAAGTAATTATTTGATTGAAAGTTTTCAGAATCGTTATAAAGATAATGATTCCTATTTGGAAAAGTTTTATGTTCTTAAAAGTTTTTGAAATGACAGGTTTTGATAAAGCGAATGTCTGAGGGTTCGCTCAAGTCTGATGAGAGTCAGGTGCCCGTCATGCCCTACCATTGTTAGGGTTTGACACTTCTACTAACAATGATACAACTGCAGTTGTGCGACTAATTAAAACCCAAAGTTGGCACGTTCCTATTACTTTACGAGTAGGAGACGTGGTACTCGATAGGTTGGCTTTAATTGATTCAGGTGCAAATAATTTTGAGAAAAGTACTACTAGGTTATACTCCGCCACATGAGAAATATTGAAAATAAATTATAAATTATCCCAAGCCCACATTTGCAATGATGAAGTTTGTTTTATAAATGATTTTGTGATTACAAAAGATATAAATGAAGAAATCATTTTAGGAACACCTTTTATAACTCAGATAAAACCCTATTATGCTGGATTAGATGCAATCTATACCACCGTTTTAGGAAAGGAAATTAAATTTCCTTATTTGTCTACAATTTCCCAAGAGGAAAGTGATTTTGTTAAATCAAAAACCATTTTCCGTATACATTTATTGTCCAACCAAATTTCATACTTAAAAGATGAAATTAAGATTAAAAAGATTGAACAAAATTTAAAAACCTCGGTGATAGAAGGGAAACTAGCAAGTTTTTAAGAAAAACTTGAACATGAAGTTTGTTCAGAATTACCAAATGCTTTTTGGGAAAGAAAGCGACACATTGTGGAGTTACCATACATTGATGGTTTTAATGAACAGGCTATCCCTACAAAGGCAAGGCCTATTTAAATGAACCACGAGTTAATGGAATCTTGTAAAAATGTAATCATTGATCTTTTGCAAAAAAATATAATAAGACCTTCCAGATCCTCTTGGAGTTGTTAAGCATTTTATGTAAATAAGAATGCAGGAAAAGAAAGAGGGTCTCCGAGGTTAGTTATAAATTATAAACCTTTAAACAAGTATTCACAATAGATTAGGTACCCGATACCTAATAAAAGAGACATATTAAAAAGAACTTACAAGGCAAACATCTATAGTAAGTTTAATATGAAATCAGGATTTTGGCAAATACAAGTTGCTGAAAAAAATAAATACAAAACTGCATTCAATGTCCCTTTTGGACAATATGAATGGAATGTTATGCCTTTGGGGTTAAAAAACACTCCGTCTGAATTCCAAAATATTATGAATAATATTTTTAATCCCTATAGTAACATGTCTATAGTTTACATAGATGATGTATTAATATTTTCTGAGGACATAGATTCTCATTTTAAACACTTAAACACTTTCTTTAAGATTGTTAAACATAATGGTTTAGTTGTAAGTGCTAAAAAGATTAAATTGTTTCAAACAACAATTGGATTTTTAGGGCACGACTTATACCAAGGCACTTATAAACCCATTTGTAGAGCCATAGAGTTCTCTTCCAAATTTCCAGATGAATTTCCTGACAAAACCCCATTACAAAGGTTTTTAGGAAGTCTTAATTATGTTGCAGACTTTATTCCTAATATTAGGAAAATCTGTGAACCTCTTTACAAGCGTCTTAGGAAGAACCCAGTTCCATGGAGTCTAGAGCTGACAGAAACAGTTAAGAAAATCAAGACTGTTGTCAAAAAACTTCCATGTCTAGGTATTCCAAACCCAGATGCTTTCATCCACCATCCATCCATCCAGTCTGAGTAATGCTAGTCAAGTGCCATTATAGATAGTTGTGCTTTTTCTAATAATGGCAAATTCTTTTGGAGCTGCCTGCTGCGTAACTTCCTTCTTTGAGGGAGTGTTGGGATTAACTTCTTGTGCAAAAGACTCTGAGGTCTTCATTTCATAACAATCACTGGTTTGGATTTTTCCTTTACCTATTTTTGAGCTGGTAGAGGGTCTTTGTATCCTCTGAAATGGTGATAATGGTACTGTTTGGGGAATAGAACTGAGAATGGTTAATTTTTGGTTTGTGACTGGGAATGTAGGCCTCATGGGCCTAGTTAATTTTGGGAATTCAGCTGAGGCTGAATATCTATTATCATTGGGTTTTTTGTCGGGTTTTTTCTGGAAAGGGGATGTTGGGGCTCCTAGCCTCATGGCTACCCTGTAAAAATTCCCTTGTATGAAAATCTGGTAAAGAGTTTAAATCACATTTTATAAATTAAATTTCAAAATCAAAGCTTGATAATAAAGCTTGCCATCTGGCAAAAATTTGTTTAGAAACAAGATTTTTAACATCTTTTTGCAAAATCTCTTTAGTTGATTTACAAACAATTCTTAGCAAAAAAATTCTTATTTATTAAATCATCTTGAAATTTTGTAATACATAGTACTATAGATAAAATTTCTTTCTTAACAATACTATAATTCTTTTGTGCAGGATTCTAGATCCCTGAGGTGAAACGAACTGATCATTCTGGAGAATCTGGAGAGATTCTTTGTTTAAGAATTCCACCATATCCTTCATTTGAAGCATCAGTTTCTACTATAATGAAAGCATCTGGGTTTGGAATACCTAGACATGGAATTTTTTGACAACTTGATCTTGATTTTCTTAACTATTTCTATCAGCTCTAGACTCCATGGAACTAGGTTCTTCCTAAGACACTTGTAAAGAGGTTCACAAATTTTCCTAATATTAGGAATAAAGTCTGCAACAAAATTAAGACTTCCTAAAAACCTTTGTAATTGGGTTTGGTCAGGAATTTCAGTTGAAAATTTGGATGAGAACTCTATGGCTCTACAAATGGGTTTATAAGTGCCTCGGTACAAGTCGTGCCCTAAAAATCTAATTGTTGTTTGAAACAATTTAATCTTTTTAGTACTTACAACTAAACCATTATGTTTAACAATCTTAAAGAAAGTGTTTAAGTGTTTAAAATGAGAATTTATGTCCTCAGAAAATATTAATACATCATCTATGTAAACTATAGACATGTTACTATGTGGATTAAAAATACTATTCATAATATTTTTGAATTCGATAGATTTGGCGTTTTTTAACCCAAAAGACATAACATTCCATTCATATTGTCCAAAAGGACATTGAATGCGCTTTGTATTTATCTTTTTCAGCAACTTGTATTTGCCAAAATCTAGATTTCATATCAAACTTACTATAGATGTTTGCCTTGTAAGTTCTTTTTAATAAGTCTCTTTTATTAGGTATCGGGTACCTAATCCATTGTAATACCTTGTTTAAAGGTTTATAATTTACAACTAACCTAGAAGATCCTCTTTCTTTTTCTGCATTCTTATTTACATAAAATGCTGAACAACTCCAAGGGGATCTGGAAGGTCTTATTATCTTTTTTTGCAAAAGATCATTGATTTCATTTTTACAAGTTTCCATTAACTTGTGGTTCATTTGAATAGGCCTTGCCTTTGTAGGGATAGCCCGTTCATTAAAACCATCAATGTATGGTAACTCAACAATGTGTAGCTTTCTTTCCCAAAAAGCATTTGGTAATTCTGAACAAACTTCATGTCAAGTTTTTCTTGAAAACTTGCTATTTTCCCTTCTATCATTGAGGTTTTTAAAGTTTGTTCAATCTTTTTAATCTTAATTTCATCTTTCAAGTATGAAATTTGGTTAGACAACAAATGTATATGGAAAATGGTTTTTGATTTAACAAAATCACTTTCCTCTTGGAAAATCGTAGATAAATAAGGAAATTTAATTTCCTTTCCTAAAACGGTGGTATAGATTGCATCTAATCCAGCATAATAGGGTTTTATTTGGATTATAAAAGGCGTTCCTAAAATGATTTCTTCATTTATATCTTTTGTAATGACAAAATCATTTATAAAACATACTCTATCATTGCCAATGTGGGCTTGGGATAATTTATAATTTATTTTCAAATTTTCTCCTGTGGCGGAGTATAACCTAGTAGTACTTTTCTCAAAATACATAGTAGGTATTAATCCTTCCACCATGCAGTTTTTATCTGCACCTGAATCAATTAAAGCCAACCTATTGAGTACCACGTCTCCTACTCGTAAAGTAATAGGAACGTGCCAACTTTGGGTTTTAATTAGTCGCACGACTGCAGTTGTATCATTGTTAGTAGAAGTTTCAATGCCTTCTTCATTACCAGGAAGTTGTAATGAATCGTCATTATTTGAATGATTATCTTCATTATCTTCTGTAACAATTTCATTTTTTATTTGAGATAATATTTGATCTGTGATGTAATTCATTTAAACTTGGTTAAGCCTTGTTTTGACTTCTTTTATCTAGTTCTTGACAGAGACTAATTCATGTTGTAAATCTTGTATTGTAGGTTTCTGTTATTTAGAAGAGAATCTACTTATAACATTTTTCATATTAAAAGGTTCAATCAGAGGTTTGTCCTTGGATTGATTAATAACAATATTTTTCAATTCTTCTAAATGCTTTTTTCTTAACTTCTTTGTCATCAATATGACTGACTAAGTCAAGAAGAAATTCTTTTGATTTGCTAGTAATAACTCTTACCGCATTTTGACCACAAGTACATATAGTTCCTGTGCAATTACAATCTTGATTCGAAGAAGCCATAAGAACTACGGTCCTGGTGATTTCAATATCTCTAATTTCACCAGAAGATGATGAAGTGTTATCGTTTTCTTCTAGAATAGGGTAAAGTTCATTTTTTATCTCATCATCAACATCAAGAAGATTTATTTTCTTCTTCTTTTTATTAGTGACTCTACATTCACTTGATCTTGTTACACCCCGTAAGTTTGTACGGGAAAATTTATAAGTGTTGGACGTTCTAAGTACGGTTACTGGAGTTACATTCAAGGATATATGAGATTATATGCACCAACCTTATGGTTACGAGGGTTTAAGTTCATATAAGAAGCTATGGGAGATTCGGGATCAAGCAAATCGAAGAAAATAAGTTCGTCGAAAATTTGGAAAAAGTTGACGAATTTTGGGTCAATTTTGGAGGTATATCTCCTAGCATATTAAGAGTTTTAAGATGTTCCAAAATCCTAAAATGAAGTTCGTCGAGTCTAGTTTTCAACGCAATAAACCGCTCGTCGATACAATATCGGAGTAGAGAATTATGGACGTTACAAGTTCAGGTGATGAAGCAGAAACGCTGCTACAGTAACCGGGCTGCTACAGTACTGCTACAATACCGACTTGCTACAGTACTGCTGCAGTAACTACTACAGAGACCCGACCCGAATTTTACCCATTATTTAAGGATCAAATCAGATCCTAAGCCTCATTTTTTCAGCCAAGAACATTCCAAATATTTCCCAAATTCTCTAGAAAACTCTCCTAACTCCTGTCCACTAGATTTTAACGCAAACTAGGTGAAATCCCCGAATTTACGTTTGGACAACACATGGCTGCGATTATAATATCGAATTGCGGTGAAACTTGGCTTGGATTCAAGGTGATAATCGAAGATATTGCAATTCTAGCAGGTGAAAGGAATGAATCTTTCCTTGTTAGTATTGATTTAAGCTTATCTACGGAGGAAAAATTACTAAATGAGCATATAATGAATTTATGGGTTGAGAAATTGGATAAAACATCGTGAGATGTTTATGGAATATTTTGGTGTTGATAATATTGTTGATGATGCTGGTATTGTTGTTGTTGTTGTTGGTTGCTGAATTGAGATTTCGGGTTAGGCATATAAACAGGGGAGATGAATCTTTTTGAATTTCGATAGATTCTAAAGGGATTTTAATTAAAGGCTTAAGACAAGTGTATGATGGTGAGCCTAATAATAGTATGAACGATTTTATATGTAGATTACGAGCCGGGAGATAAGTGGGAAGGTCAAGGAGCAAGATTCCAGGTATGTTAAGGCTAAACCCTTTCTTTCTAAAGGCATGATTCTTTTGTTATAAACCTTTGTGCCATATCCATAATATCCTTGCTTCCACAAATGCTAGAAGCCTATGAATCTCATGATCATTATGATACTATTGAGCTTATTATGATCTTGAGACTATTCTTTGTGATTGATCTCACCTCGTAATACTTGTTCTTTCGAGGTGAGATATAGCGACACCCGCTCTATTTTCGATGCTATATAAGTTCATGATTCTCAAAACTCCCATGACATCGTCGACTTCACCTTTTAGATAGTTGATCTTCTAAGGAAGGATATAGTGATAATGATAATGGTAATGATGATGTTGATTTCGGTTATGTATTTTTATGTATATGTATGTATGTTTGTATGCATTGCATCCTTGATCGGTTAGGGATAACATCGAGTCCCGCGAGGGCGGAGTACGGATAACATCGGGTCCGCATGGCCGAGTACGGATAACATCGAGTCCCGCAAGGGCCGGGTACGGATAACACCGAGTCCCCGAAAGGGCGGGTACGGATATGACAAATGTATGTATAGTAAGTGTATATGAATGCATATGTATGTGTATGAAATGTTTTTCCTATAGACTAGTAGTTTACATGACGGAGATGTTTGAGAAGAGTACAAGGTATAATTACTTACTTTATCTTCATTACGACCATCAAACTACTATTCATGCCTTACATACTCGGTACATTGTTCGTCCGACGCCCCCTTCTTGTGGATCTTTGCGTTCATGCCCACGTGTAGTGACGAGACGAGGTCTTTCATCGTAGGCTGCCTTGAGGTACCGGTTTTGATTGGTGAGCTCCACTTTTTCCGGAGTATTGCCGAGTGCGAGTTGCGTATGTTTTTGTGACAAGAGGGTATGTCGGGGCCCGTCCCGACTTATATACTTCGGTCATGTTCATAGAGTCTTTAACGAGCGGTTCTGTGTACATTTTAGTTGTATTATGTCGGTCGTTATATCGGCATCACGGGCCCACATTGTATATATATTTATACGATATTATGCTCGTATTTAGCCTAGTCTTATTATTTCCATTTGAGACACGAAGGATGTAAGTTATAAGTTTGTTCGTGTCACACCTAATTTCCGATAGGGCATGATGGGCACCCGACCCTTACTTAGGGCCGAGCAAACCCGGCCGACTCTCGTTATACTCATAGTCATGCGGGCCGCTTAACTTTCATAACATGAATGCATGTAATGAAAGCTTTCGAAAAGAAACATACTTTTCATCTTTCTCAAATCAAGGAGATCCGTATACATTTGAAACTTGTAACACAATGCATAATAATACATCGGCTTACGAGCCGCTTTAACCGACACATACTATACGTGACTGGCTCGCAAGGTCTCTAACATAACGTGATGCCACAACATAAATACTCCGACTCCCAAAGATCGGAGGAAATGGAGCTCGCCATCCAGGCAGAATCTCTTCTCTGGCGACGTCCTCTACTCATCAGCGGGTACTCATGATGTAAACGTGTTTCCAAAGGAAGGGGTCGGTACGGAATATGTGCGAGCATGTATAGCATGGAATACGGAGAAATGAGGTCATAACCGAAGTAAGGAGTACGAAGGAGTGAGCATAATAACCGAATGCCAAAATGCTTGCATTTGAAATACAAATCATACATAAGAGGTACGAAGACAAATATAATAATCGAATGCTAAAAATGCTTACTCTTTGAAATACAAATGTGCCACATCATACGTCACGTATCATATCGGCCCATAATGAGACTGAAAGTGACATAAGTAAAAATCACCTCGTACGTATGCATATATATCTGTCCCCCTCCGGAGGACTCGGTTGTGAGGTTATATAATCATCATGCATAGCAATCATATCATCATATTCATATATCACGTACCCGGCCCTCTAGTGAGGGACTGGGGTGAATAGAATCATCATATCATCATGTGCGTCATATTGTCGAATCATATATCACATACGGTCCGTAATGGGACCCGGCGAACGTAACGGGGGCCCCCTTTTTTTGGCCCCCAAAAACTCATCTTGTATTGTATACCCCGAACACATCATACTTTACCACATCATACTTGTAAACATCATTTTAATCACATCATACTTCGTATCCCTCATACTAACACATCATACTTGTAACACATCATACTTGAATCACATCATACTTCTATCACATCATACTTCGGAATATAGCATAGTACGACGATCATAGCCCGGACTCGGAAAGAAAAAAGCACGAGGGAACGTGAGAAACTATAGAAATTTTAAAAAAAATTTACAAAGACTCAAAAGAAAATCAAAAAGAACTATCATTTACAAACCGAAATACCAAATGGTTCCTTGAAGTGTCACACCCAAATCAGGATCAGGCACCCACCAACCTTCCCCCGTGGGGGAACCTTGATAACTACCTTAATTTGATACAAAAGCGGAATAAATCTTTATTATAAAAATTCCCCAAAACGTTAACTCAAAAGAAACCAAGTTTCAATTTG